>NC_081809.1:23897500-24197500 GCF_030704535.1 Vitis vinifera
TCAAATACAGATAACAGCAGCCAGTTGTTTCTGCAAGATGTGTCAATTTGTAACAAGGGTTGCTCTTCTAAAGGACCTATGGTTTATGGTTTTATAGATCTTTTCAGTGGCACTGGAGACTCGTGGCACTGGGGTTTTGAAATGGATGAAACTCGGATAAGCTCTTCCTCACATGCCCATGCTTCTGATGGTTCAAAACATGGATATGGCATTGAGGGCAAAAAACTTGATAAAAATACAAAACCATTGACAATGCAAAATACCAATCAAGGACAATTACCCTCTCCTACTGTCAAATTAGATGCTCTGGAAGAAGAGATCGAAGATGACAGCGAGAGCATATCGTCTTCTGGTTCAAGTAGATCACTAAGAGAGGAATTGGCAGGCAATGTTACTACTGAAAAACAAGAGAATAAGGTAATGTTGGACTTTTTTTTTTTTTTTTTGGTTTTGGTGTTTGAATGCATAAACTATTAAATTCTCCATAGCACATCTATGTTCTATTAAAATTTTAAATCAGCTTGTTATTGGCGTTCTAATGATGCAGCATAAACTTGCAGCTATATTTTTTTTGGATAAACAAAAAAAAAAAAAAAAAAAAAAAAAACAAAAAAGAAAAAAAGAAAAAAATGAAAAATCCTATTTGGATAAACATATAGTTTTGTTTATGAATCTGTTCATGTGATCCATATTGTATCAAGGTTAACAATCTGTTCATGCCTTATCTAGGTTAACTATATTGCATCAATTATTTATTGCTTTGTAATTTGTGTAATTGTTAGAAGCAGTTTTTGATGGTCACAATCAAAACAATGGGTGAATTAAGTGGCCCATCACATGGACACCAAACAAGACCAGCTCTAGATCCAATAAAATAGTCCATGTGAAGGGTAGTCTGAGAGCCCATTCATGGCCATTAAACTGCCACATGGCATCCAATGGGCCTAGTTGTTGGCTGGTTTTTGTAGGCCTGGATCAAGAGGACACCCATACCTGAGTATGCCTTGTGTGGCTAAGCACACTGTAATTGGGTCTCAATCATCTGGAGGAAGAATGAATTTCCTAAATAACTAGGAGACTTCTCTTCATCAGCTTAGAGGAAGATTGGGTAGCTCTTTTGTCTTTCGGTATATGTGATACCCTTTTGGTGGAAATATAATTCTTGGAGGGAACTGACTTTTGAAGCCGGAGTGATGGGAGCAGCTTTAGGAAATAGAAGCTATGCCTCTCTACTTGGGTAAATCATCTCTGATCAAAAGCCAACTCTGGAGATTTGTGAGAGTTGAAATAAATCAAAAACTGCAGTAGAAAGCTTTGTCAGAAATTTCATACCTCCCTGAGTTATTTTTTTTTGTTTTAAGCCTTTTGTCTTATTATCCTTTTAAAGGTTTATTTTAATGATGACTCATCCATCTTTTTATATTTTTTTTATTTCTTTAATGAAACTGTTTCCTAAAAAAAAAGAAAAAAACTGAGATGGCTCATGGTTGAACTGGAAATGTTTATGTCATCTAATGTCTTTTTTAGCAATCTATACTTATACATGCCATCACAGGATTTTTCTCCTGAGGAGGATACTGCAGAAGAAGATGATGGTGACATTGAAAGTGACGCTTCAGAATCACTGTCTTATGTTTCTGTGATTCATGATCAAACCTCTCATACTGTGGAAAAAGATTTGCTTATGGTAACTTTCTGATTATTGCTGTTATATGTTCATTATCTGCTGAACTTAATCCTAATTATGGGCTGGGTTTGGCTTCTTTTAATTAGGTTCATCTGCTTCGCCTTGCTTGTGCTTCTAAAGGAGGATTAGCTGATGCTTTGCCAGAAATAACCACTGAGCTGTACAATCTAGGGGTATGCAATTCATATGCTAAGATTAAATTTGGAGGACTTGTATAACTCCTCGGATGATGATTAAACTTCTATACTGGCAATGGTGATTTGGTTCAGATCTTTTCAGAACCGGTGCGGGATCTAGCAACTAAGCCATCTTCATTCTTTAACAAAACCTTTGATCATGTTTTTCGGCAGCACGTGGTTAGTCATTCTTTCTCTCTGGGTTCCAACATCAACTAAAATCTAACCTAAAGAATTTGGCTGACATGGTGTTGTTGCTGTTGTTTTTTTCCTTTATAATTTCATGTAGGTTTCATCAAGAATCTCTCAATTCTGGAAGCCTCCTTCTGATTTTGGTGGGCAGAGCACATCCCTTCCGAGCTCTCGCTATCTCAATGACTTTGAGGAGCTACAACCCCTTGGTAATTGAAAAATTATATTTATTGATCAGAAACAAGAATGTATTAGAATTTCTAGAGAATTGTTCTTAAAAAATTAAAGAGCTATTAGTTGCTGATATGAGAGAGAGAGAGGGTGAGAGCGAGGGGGAGGGTGACGACGACGAGGTGAAATCGAATCGGAAAAGGCAGAAGTTCGGGGTGGAATCGAAAATCTTTGAAGTAGAGGTGGAGAAAAGAAGAGGTAAAACCCTACTCTTCATTGTGGAAAGCAAAAAAGGTGTATCCTCATGGGTTAGATTGGGGCCGGCAAGTGTCGGGATTTTTCTGGAAGGGCTGGACCAGTGTATTAAGGATGGGAAAAACGAAAAATGGGAGAAGGGATGGAAGGAAAAGGGGAGAAGGTATTCCATGGTGCGTGAAGTTAATAAGGCGGGAAGCTTCATCAGGATAGGAGTCGTAGATGCGGAGGAGAAAAGGTATAGTATCTGCATCCCGAGAGGAAGAGGGGGAAGAGAGGGATGGCCAGTAATGGCGGAAGTGGTGCGGAACTTGTATACAAGGATTGATAGAAGGGAGAAAAACAAGGACGAGCCAACCTCTAAAAGAGTGCCATCTGAAATGGGAAAGAGGAGGGGGAATAGGAATAGCATCTGGATCAGGATGGAGATTAAGGGAGAGGACATTTGCAGAAATGTGGATCGGTTGGGACAATGCTTGATGGGAAAATGGAACCCTAAGGCAGCAGGAGGAGGGGATTTGGCGAGGATGGGGTGGCTGATGGCGAGTGTTTGGGGGTTAAAAGGGAAGTTAGGGTTGGCCTGGATGGATGAGGGTCAAGCCCTTTTGGAATTTGAAAAGGCGGTAGAAGCTAGGAAAATCTTCGATGTCGGGAAAGGTTGGTGGGGGGGATTCACGTTGATCTGGAGCTGTGGAGTCCGAGCTATGGGTGTTTGGAAGAAGGGGAAATAGAAGAGGAAGTTTGGGTGAGGATTAAAGGTTTGCCGCTGTCGCTATGGGTTCCTAGCATTTTGCGAAGGGTGGGAGATGAGTACGGGGGCTTTGTAGCCATGGATGCTTTGACGGAGAAAATGGAAAACCTCCGGTGGGCGAGGATTCTGGTGAAGACGAAGAGAGGCGAGTTGCCAAGCTCCATAGAAATTGGAGTTGAAGAGACCATATATCACCTCCCGCTTTGGTGGGAAGTAATGCCGTTGATCAGACAGAAGCCGGAGGACTGTCGGGGAGCAACAGTTCGTGAGGAAAGGGACGACGGAGGCGCACGCGCTGGCCGGTGAGTGGAGGAGTGGGGCAGCGCAGGTCTCGAGGCACTGCTACGGTCAGACGATGTGATGGAAGGGCAGTCGGACGGGATGGGTAGGGTCTCGTCGGTGGGCCGGATCCAATTTGGGTCAATGCTCCGGGTGTCAGAGGATGGGGCGGAAGATGGCTCCACCTTGGATGGGCTTAATGGACCCAATTTGGGCCTTAGGAGGGACGGGGGGCCTAGCCTGCATTCAATATTTGGATCAGTAGTGTCAAAAGAAGTTAGAAGAGGTGGGCTTGGGCTGACGGGCAGATCGAAAGGCCCAAAAGGCAAGGAGAAAGTATTAGAGGAGGACCTTGGGCCGCGATCTGGGCCATTTTTGGACCAAAGAAAATGCAGCGGGCCGTCTTCGAGTTGGTTGTAGGAGAATGGGGCGCAGCTAGGTGGGCCTCTAGGCAAGAAGAGAACAGTCCCGAAGGTGAGCCAGCCTAAAATAGGCCCGATGGAGGCCTTAGTTCAATCTGGGCTGTTTGGTGAAGCCAACATTGAGCTAGAATTCCTAAGAGCGAGGGAGAAGGAAACTGAGATTGCTCAGAAGGCCAATCCCCTCGAGGCGTTGGTAGACAGTGCGCTACATAATGAAGCTATGAGGTATGAGGCTTTATCATCTCTAGGGGGTTTATGGGACTCGGGGAATCCTTCTCTTTCTTCTCTGCTTTCTCTTGATCAGACTCCAGAGGGGTAGTTCTTTGATCATTATGGGGTAATAAGGGAGGTCTGCCAGAATGGCAGGGAATCACAAGGGCAAGGTGCAGCTGGCACTAGGGTGAGTGGTAGTGTATGTTGGGATCTGGTTGAATTCAAAGGCCCCCTAGCAACGGCAAGGGAACAGGAGGGGGGGTCTTCACAGTATGAGATTCAAGAAGAAAGGGGGGAAGGGGACCTGGATTGGCAAGAAAGTAGCCTAGCAAGGTTCAGCCAATTTCTGGGTTTTTCGACTGATGGTCTGGAAAAGGATATATTAAATTTTTTGGTCAAAATCAGGAAAAGAAGGGAAAAGATTCATAGTAAAGGATTATTGGAAAAATCGAGGTTTGAAAAGGAGCTAAAGAGGTTGGAATGCTCAGTGAATTATGAGGGGGATGGCAAAAAGAAAGGCCCTATTCAGGGCAAAGGGGTGCAGACGGTGATTGATTAATGAATCTCAAATTATTAAGCTGGAATGTGAGGGAGGTGAACGAAAGCACGAAAAGGAAGGTTATTAAATCGGTTATTAGGAAGCAGAAGGTGGATCTCTTCTGCATCCAGGAGACAAAAATTCAGGATATGACTGACAGGGTGGTGAGAAGTTTAGGGACGGGTAGATTTTTAGATTGGAAGGCCCTGAATGCGTGTGGCTCGGCTGGGGGTATCCTGATTTGCTGGAGTGGGAGGTGAGTCAATTCTCTTTATCCTGCAGATTCAGGACAATGGAGAATGGGGTGACTTGGGCTTTTACGGGGGTATATGGCCCGTTCACTAGACTCGAAAGGGAGTGGTTGTGGGAAGAAGTAGGGGCGATCAGAGGAATTTGGGAGGGACCTTGGTGTCTAGGTGGTGATTTCAACATTACCCTGGCTCAAGGTGAAAGAAGTAGGCAAGGGAGAATAACTTCAGCTATGAGGAGGTTTGCGGAAGTTGTAGATGAGCTAGGTCTTGTGGACCTTCAACTGCAAGGGGGTGCCTTCACGTGGAGGGGGGGCCTGAACAGTCTGTCAAGGGCTCGACTAGATAGATTTCTGGTCTCTCCTTGCTGGCTTGATCAGTTTAGTAGGGTGAGTCAGCGTAGGCTTCCCAGGTCGACCTCGGACCACTTTCCAGTATTACTTGAGGGGGGTAGTTGGAGGAGAGGGCCTGCCCCCTTCAGATTCGAAAACATGTGGTTCAAAGTCGAGGGGTTTAAGGAATTAATCCGGAGTTGGTGGTGGGGAATAGAGGTCAGTGGCAGCGCCAGTTTTAGATTGTCGGCGAAATTGAAGGAATTGAATCAGAAGCTTAAAGTTTGGAATAGGGAGGAGTTTGATAATCTGGAAAGTAACAAGGAGGCTGCGATCCAACAAGTGGAGTATTGGGACAGAGTGGAGGATGAAAGAAGCTTGACAATGGAGGAATTAGCTTGTAAGAAGGAAGCCAAGGAGGATTATGCCAAGTGGGTTGATTTGGAAGAAACTCACTGGAGGCAGGTGTCTAGGGAACTTTGGCTGAAGGTAGGGGATAGGAACACGGGATATTTTCACCGAATGGCTTCTGCCCATAGGAGAGTTAATCACAAGGATAGAATTAAAATCAATGGGCTTAGACTGACAGAGGAGCGTGAAATTAGAGAAGGGGTAGCAAATGCTTTTCAGCAGCAATTTTCTGAAAGTTCGGGGTG
Organism: Vitis vinifera; assembly: GCF_030704535.1. Lineage (NCBI taxonomy): Eukaryota > Viridiplantae > Streptophyta > Magnoliopsida > Vitales > Vitaceae > Vitis > Vitis vinifera. Next base: position 23,903,421 of record NC_081809.1, read on the forward strand.
GAAGGCGGACATTTGAAGCCTTCCTTTTAATCAAATTAGCGTGCAAGAGGCAGAGATGCTGGAGGCTTCCTTCACTGAGGGTGAAGTCCAGTCGGCCCTGATGGAAATGAATGGGGATAAAGCCCCAGGCCCTAACGGGTTCTCTGTTTTCTTTTGGCAATGCTGCTGGGATTTCGTCAAGGAGGAAATATTGGAGATGTTTAAGGAGTTCCATGACCAGAATATGTTCCTTAAGAGTATTAACAACATTTTTTTGGTGTTGATTCCTAAGAAAGGAGGGGCTAAGGATTTGGGAGACTTCAGACCCATCAGCCTTTTGGGGGGCCTCTATAAGCTGCTGGCAAAGGTGTTGGCCAACAGGCTTAAGAAAGTAATAGGTAAAGTAGTCTCCCACGATCAGAACGCGTTTGTTACGGGTAGGCAGATTCTTGACTCCTCTCTAATAGCAAATGAAGTAATTGACAACTGGAATAAGAAGGGGGATAAGGGGGTTATCTGCAAGTTAGATATAGAAAAGGCCTATGATAGTATTAATTGGCAATTCCTCTTGAAGGTCATGGAAAAAATGGGATTTGGCGCTAAGTGGCTGAGGTGGATGTGGTGGTGTATTTCCACAGCCAAATTTTCAGTTATGGTGAATGGAACGCCAACTGGTTTCTTTTCGAGTTCAAAAAGGGCTGCGGCAAGGGGACCCCTTGTCCCCTTACCTTTTTGTCATGGGGATGGAAGTGTTGAGCGTTCTAATCAGAAGGGCTATGGAGGGGGGTTTTATCTCAGGGTGCAAAATTTAGCGTGATAGAGGGCGGGCTGTCCACATTGCTCATCTGCTTTTTGTCGATGACACTATTGTCTTTTGTTTGGGAGGAAATTGTGAAGTTCCTGGAGTGGAAAACTTGGAGGTGATGTTGGCCCATTAAATTTTGTTGGCATCCCTGTCCATGGTGAGGAGGAGAATCAGAGTGCTGTTTTTAACCTGATGTCTGAGAAATCTACCCCTGGGAAGCCTTCTAATCTGATGCCAGGCAGTCCGGGGGTTAATGAGGCATCCCCGCCGGAAGACTTTCTTATAGATGGTCTATCCCATAGGAAAATGGCTAAAGTGCGAGAGGTCCTATGCTCTCTGGACATTAAGGTGTACTCTAGGAGGAAGAACAGAGGTCCATAGGCGTTTGAATCCAGGTGGATTTGGTTTGGAGGGTTAGGGCCTGTGTGTTTTTCCATGAAAATCATCAGTTGGAATGTTAGGGGTTTGGGTTCAAGTAATAAGCGTAGGGTGATTAAAGATTTCCTTAGGTTAGAGAAGCCGGATGTCGTGATGATTCAGGAAACAAAAAAGGAGAAGTGCGACAGAAGGCTAGTGGGCAGTGTCTGGACGGTCAGAAATAAGGATTGGGTTATTCTCCCGGCGTGTGGGGCTTCAGGTGGGATTTTGTTCATTTGGGACTCAAAAAAGTTGTGCAAGGAGGAGGTGGTATTAGGCTCGTTCTCGATATCGGTCAAGTTCGCCTTGGAGGGCTGTGGACCTCTTTGGATTTCTGCAATTTATGGTCCTAATAGTCCCTCACTTAGGAAGGATTTTTGGGTGGAACTTTATGACATTTATGGTCTAACTTTTCCGTTGTGGTGTGTGGGCGGGGATTTTAATGTCATAAGGAGAAGTTCAGAAAAATTGGGGGGCTCTAGGCTAACTTCAAGCATGAGGGACTTTGATAGTTTTATTAGTGAAAGTGAATTACTTGATCCACCTCTTCGGAACGCATCATTCACTTGGTCAAATATGCAAGAGTCTCCCGTGTGTAAGAGATTATACCGTTTTCTTTACTCAAATGAGTGGGGGCAGCTATTTCCCCAAGGCATTCAAGAAACCCTTATCAGAAGGACCTCGGATCATTGGCCAATTGCTTTGGATACCAATCCGTTCATGTGGGGCCCAACTCCTTTTAGATTTGAGAACATGTGGCTGCAACATCCTAGTTTCAAGGAGAACTTTAGAAATTGGTGGAGGGGTTTTCAAGGAAACGGATGGGAAGGCCACAAGTTCATGAGGAGATTACAATTTGTTAAAGCCAAAGCGAAGGAATGGAATAAGCTTTCTTTTGGAGTGCTTAATGAAAAGAAAAAATGTATCCTCAAGGATTTAGCTAACTTAGACGCCATCGAGCAGGATGGGGGTCTCACCTCTGAATTGTTAGTTCAAAGAGCCTTAAGAAAAGGGGAGCTAGAGGAATTAATTTTGAGGGAGGAAATCCATTGGAGACAAAAAGCTAGGGTGAAATGGGTTAAGGAAGGGGATTGCAACTCTAAGTTTTTTCATAAAGTGGCTAATGGCAGGCGAAATAGGAAGTATATCAAGTCATTGGAAAATGAAAGGGGCTTAGTGTTGAATAATGCAGTGAGCATCACAGAGGAGATCTTACTCTACTTTGAAAAGCTCTACGCGAATCCTATAGGAGAGTCTTGGAGTATTGAAGGTTTAGATTGGTCCCCTATTTCGGAAGAAAGTGCAATAAGTTTGGTGGCCCCTTTTACTGAAGAAGAGATTTCTAAGGCCATATTTCAGATGGATAGGGACAAGGCTCCAGGGCCTGATGGCTTTACTATTGTAGTATTCCAAGACTGCTGGGATGTGATTAAGGAGGATTTAGTGAGAGTGTTCGCAGAGTTTCATAGGAGCGGAGTTATCAATCAAAGCACTAATGCCTCTTTCATTGTTCTTTTGCCCAAAAAGAGTACGACAAAGAAAATCTCAGACTTTAGACCCATTAGTTTGATCACTAGTCTCTATAAGATAATAGCCAAAGTGCTCTCAGGGCGTCTAAGAGGGGTCTTACATGAAACCATCCATACTACTCAAGGCGCTTTTGTTCAAGGGAGACAAATAATGGATGCAGTCCTCATAGCAAATGAGATAGTGGATGAGAGAAGACGATCAGGGGAGGAAGGTGTCGTCTTTAAAATTGATTTTGAAAAGGCTTACGATCACGTAAGGTGGGATTTTTTAGATCAAGTGTTAGAGAAGAAGGGGTTCAGTCCTAAATGGAGGAAATGGATGAATGGATGCTTGTCCTCGGTATCTTATGCAGTATTGGTGAATGGTAGCGCTAAAGGTTGGGTTAAGGCATTGAGAGGATTAAGGCAAGGTGACCCTTTATCCCCCTTTTTGTTTACTTTAGTAGCAGATGTATTGAGTAGGATGCTTTTGAGAGCAGAGGAGAGAAATATGTTGGAGGGTTTCAGGGTGGGTAGAAACAGAACTAGGGTTTCTCATTTGCAATTTGCCGATGACACCATTTTCTTTTCTAACACTAGGGAGGAAGACTTGCAGACTCTCAAGTGTCTTTTGTTAGCATTTGGGCATATTTCTGGACTTAAGGTCAATTTAGACAAGAGTAATATTTATGGCATCAATTTGGATCATGCTCATATTTCAAGATTGGCTGAGACACTTGAATGCAAGGCTTCTGGCTGGCCTATACTATATCTGGGTCTTCCTTTGGGCGGGAACCCCAGGGCAGGTGGTTTTTGGGATCTTGTGATTGAGAGAATTTCAAGAAGATTAGATGGTTGGCAAAAGGCATACCTATCCTTAGGAGGAAGGATAACTCTCATCCAATCTTGCCTTACCCACATGCCCTGTTACTATCTTTCTTTATTTAAGTTACCCGCTTCAGTTGCTGCAAAAATCGAGAGGTTGCAGAGGGATTTTTTATGGTCAGGGATTGGGGAAGGCAAAAAGGATCATTTAGTCAGGTGGGATGTCGTGTGTAAACCGAAGGAAATAGGGGGTTTGGGTTTTGGGAATATTTCTCTGAGAAATCTCGCTCTTTTAGGGAAATGGTTGTGGAGGTACCCTAGAGAGGGTTCAGCTCTTTGGCATCAGGTCATACTAAGCATCTATGGTTCACACTCCAATGGTTGGGATGCCAACACAATAGTCAGATGGTCACATCGCTGTCCTTGGAAGGCTATTTCTCAAGTCTTTCAGGAGTTTTCCTCGTTTACTCGATTTGTGGTAGGAAATGGGGAAATAATTCGTTTCTGGGAAGATTTGTGGTGGGGGGACCAACCTTTGGGATCCCAATATCCAAGTCTATTTAGAGTAGTCTTGGATAAAAACATACCTATTTCTTCAGTTCTCGGTCCTACTCGTCCTTTCTCTTGGAATTTAAATTTCCGTCGTAACTTGTCAGATTCTGAGATTGAGGACTTAGAAGGCCTCATGCGATCTCTTGATGGAGTGCATTTATCACCTTCTGTTCCAGATGCCAGATTGTGGCCCTTGTCTTCTTCAGGGCTTTTTTCAGTTAAATATTTCTTTCTAGCTTTATCCCAATTTTTCGGATCTCCTCAGGTTTTTCCTTCTAAATTCGTTTGGAATTCTCAAATTCCTTTCAAAGTGCAGTCCTTCATCTGGTTAGTGGCACACAAGAAGGTGAATACTAATGACATGCTACAAGTGAGAAGACCCTACAAAGCCCTTAGTCCGGATATTTGTATTCTATGCATGAAGCATGGGGAATCAGCTGATCATATGTTTCTTCATTGCTCCTTGACAATTGGGTTATGGCACAGGTTATTTCAGTTAGCTAATTTGGATTGGGTTCCCCCGAGAAGCATCCTTGACATGATGTACATCAAATTCAATGGATTTGGTTCGTCTAAGAGGGGGATAGCCTTGTGGTGAGCTGCAAACATCGCTCTTCTTCGGATTGTGTGGAGGGAAAGAAATGCGAGGATTTTTGAGGATAAAGCAAGGAATTCAGAGTCTCTATGGGACTCTATTGTTTTCCTTGCTTATCTTTGGGCCTATTGTTCCAAGGTTTTTAAGGGGACTCCCCTTAATGCGATACTTCTTGATTGGATAGCTGTGTGTACTCCATAAGGAGTGGTTTTTTTAGAGTGTTGGCTTGTTTTTCAGTGTATTTTACTATAGTTTAGCTGTCTTTGGCAGGAGGATTCCTCATCCTTCTTTTGTACTTTTTATCTATCAATAAATCTTTGTGTCGTTTCCAATCAAAAAAAAAAAAAAACTATTGTCTTTTGTGAGGCGAAGAAGGAGTAGTTAATGAATTTAAGTTGGATTTTGTTCTGGTTTGAAGCCGCGTCCGGGTTAAGAATTAATTTGGCTAAAAGCGAGATTATTCCAGTTGGGGAGGTGCAAAGGATAGAGGAGCTGGCTGTGGAGTTAGGGTGTAGGGTGGGGCAACTGTCGACTGTGTATTTGGGGCTGCCTCTGGGGGTGCCTAATAAGGCTGCCTATGGGTGGGATGGGGTAGAAGAGAAAATGAGAAGGAGGCTTGCCCTTTGGAAGAGCCAATATATTTCAAAGGGTGGGAGAATCACTCTAATCAAAAGCTCTATGGTTAGCATGCCAGTGTATCAGATGTCTTTATTCCGTATGCCCATCTCTGTGGCAAGAAGATTAGAAAAATTGCAAAGAGACTTTTTGTTGGGCGGGGGGGGGGGGGGGGGTCACATGGAGAGGAAAGCTCATTTGGTTAAGTGGGAAGTGGTGTGTAGGGATAAGGTGAATGGGGGGCTGGGAATTAGGAAGTTTACCATTATGAATAAAGCACTTCTTGGCAAATGGACTTGGAGATTCGCTTCGGATAAGGAGGCCCTTTGGAAGCAAGTGCTGGTGGCTAAGTATGGACAAGAGGATTACGGTTGGAGGACCAAAAAGGCTGTGGGTGCGTGTGGGGTGGGGGTGTGGAAGGAGATCTTAAAGGAAGTTGGATGGTGCTGGGACAAAATGGTGTTCAATGTGGGGAAAGGTAATAAAATCAGATTCTAGACTGACGTGTGGTGCGGGGATGCAGCGCTGTCCCAAAGGTTCCCGCATCTCTACATCTTGGCAGCTAACAGAAATGCGATAGTTGAAGACCTGTGGGACCAGAATGTTGGGGAAGGAGGCTGGAATTTGAGTTTTATAAGGGATTTTAATGACTGGGAGGTGGAGATGGTAGGTGAATTGCTCCAAGCGTTGAGAGGACTCAGGATAACTTGGGAGGATGATTCGGTTTCTTGGAAGGGAGGGGGAAGTGGGCAGTTTAGAGTGAAGGATGCGTACAGCGCTGGCTGGATAGGCCTATGGATGTCAACTTTCCGAAAAACAAAATTTGGGTGGGAAGAGTCCCAACTAAAATCATGTTTTTTGCGTGGGAAGCGACTTGGGGAAAGATCTTGACTCTTGATAGGCTCCAAAAGAGAGGCTGGCAGCTCCCTAATCGGTGTTTTTTGTGTGCTTGCGAAGCGGAAAGTGTGGATCACTTACTTATTCATTGTACAGTGGCGAGAATGCTATGGGACTTAGTGTTGGGTTTAGTTGGGGTCAAGTGGGTGTTCCCTAATACTGTAAAGGAGGTTTTATATAGTTGGGGGGGTGCTTTTGTGGGGAAAAAAAGGAAAAAATTCTGGAATTCCATTCCGTTATTCATTTTTTGGATGGTTTGGAAGGAAATGAATAGATTAACCTTTAGGGGGGGGGGGGTTTAGCAATTCAGAGCTTTAAATATTCTTTTGTATGTAATATCTGGGGTTGGGCTAAATTGTATATGGATGAGGAGCCGCATTCCCTTTTAGAGTTCCTGGAGTGGCTTGCCTCCAGGTAAGGGGTGGTTTGTTTTTTGGCTTTTTGCTTGTTTGGCCTTTGTTGCCTTGTATACGCCCTGTATACGTTGGGGCTCTTTAGCCTTTTTTAATGAATTGTGTTTGCTTATCAAAAAAAAAAAAAAAAAAAACAAGAATGTATTAGAAATAGTAAAGCGAATATATTATAAGGATGTGGAATCCTCCCTAGATTTACAAAAGCTAAACAAAAAAAAAGAAAGATTGACTTACTCCAATATACTAATAAGATCTGTACAAAAATGGTGCAAAACCTCTCAATCGAATGAGGTTTTATACATTTTAACATCCGTGAGGAATAGCAACATCTTGATTAGATAGGATCAAGGAAAATCTTCTCTCCTCAATAGTCAAGCCCTTATGACCAACACACTGAATGCTAGTTGAGTTGGACAACATTGAGAGGGATGCCTTTGAATGTTGTGGTAAAATAGGGGCCATAAAGATGAATAGAAAGGAACTAGATTCCAAATTGTCTTTGAAGTCCTCCACTTGTCTTGGAAAATCGTAGCATTTCTTTCCTTCTACACAAACTGTATCAATAAAAGAAAAATTATATATCTGTCTCCTGATTTAACAGTTTCACTTGTGTTTAGGTATCTCAATAGTACCCTCCTATGGTTAAAAAAGCAGAAGTATAACTGCAATCACTTTCTTAACATCCATTAATGTGGTGGGACAACTTTTCTTTTAATTTAGAAAAGTAAATTATGCTTTAAATTTTCTCTTGGTATGGTACGTCTTTATTTCCTTCAAAATGTTGAAATTTGCTTTAAATTAGGAAAGTTCAGTTAAATATGAAACAACTACTCGGATAAGTTTAAAAAAGATTTTACAAAAAACAATATTCCTTGTTTTCATGTTAAGCTCTTTTTTAAGCTAATTTTTTATTTATTAAAATTACCCAAATACATTAAAAGCTTTTATTGAGCATAAAAGAGGGAAAGAAAGAGAGGAGATTTTGGATTCAAGAAAGCTAATCCAAATAGGGCCATAATATAACACTCCCTTTCGGATTGAAGATCATGTATTTTTCATAAGAAATCCTTTTTATGTTTTGATATCTTAGATCCTTGTTTGTATAAGAATCAGCTATTGCTTTACATGCACTTTTCTTCTACCCCTTTTTTTGGTGACATTTAGTCGTTTCTTTGTTTATTTATTAGAAAAAAAGAAAAAAAGAAAATGAAAGTAGGAGTTGCTCTTTTCATTGTAATTTGGAACTCCTAAGTTGCATATTGAGTTATTTATTTGATGAGACATTCTTTCACTACCCTAAACATAACTTAAAATTAGGTATGAGGGCTTCATATCTATTTTTTTATTTATTTTTATTTTTTATTAGTGGCTTCATATCCATTTTATTTATTTATTTATTTATTTTTATGAGAAACAAAACATATTCATTAAAATGTATAAAAGCACAAGTGAAAGATGACAAATCCTTCGCCGATTATGAAAAATAGTGGTGGAGAAACCTACTCTAGTAGACATCAATGTTGCAATGGGAGACAATGTAAAGAAAATGACTTTACGTTCCTTAGGATTTTGTGCAACTCCTACACAAAGGTCCCTTAGCATTGCTCTTCTACTTGCTATTTTAACCCTTTTGATTTGCATATCAAAATACAAAAATGTTGTATAAAATCCAAAGATATGCCCTTAAAAAGCTACGGTAATGGAGTTCTAAAAAGAGGAATAAAAATAGATTAGATACCATCTCTGAAGTCCTCAACTTTTCCATAAAGATTCTTTTATTTATTTTTTGCCAAGCTATCCAGATCAATGTAAGACAAACAATTTGTCATAGAACTTTATCTCTAATAATGATACTTAAACTTTTGAAGGAAATGGTCAACATGTCAATGATACTTATAGGGGGAACCCAATCCAATCTGGTTAGTCCAAATATCTTATGCCATAACTCTAATGTCATTAGATAGTGTAAAAAAGGTGATCAATCAATTCTTCACTTCTCATATGTAAAGTGCAATGGCCTAATAAAAAAAAAATGTAAAGTGCAATGATTTGGAGTAAAAGCTTTGAAGCAAGTCATTGGTATTAAGTATTAACCCTCTTGTTGGCCATTAACCAAACTAGCCTTCACCTTTGATGGGACTTTTGATTTCCATATGAATTTTGCTAGAGAGAAAAAAAAAAAAAACATAAGTTTATTGATTAGATAAGGGTAAGAAGAATGATTTAACCATAAGTAAGCCTAAAGAGGATAATGACCAAACTCTCACATTTGGGGAAGACATTGATAGGTTCACACATGTGAGAATGAACATGAGTCTTTCAAGATCCTTTATCTCCAACTCAATGAGGGTCTGATGAAAGTCGAAGTCCCAAGTGACATGGAAAAATAAGTTGGGGATAGATTAAAGAGGAGAATTTATAATGGATGGAAGTCTATAAAGATTAGGAAATGGAGGAGAATTTTGTGGGTTCTCCCATATTTGGAGAAGGATTTGTTGATGGGTTGGAACAAGAGCTTTGTGGGCAAGAAGAGAAAAAAGGCTTGGAGAATAACTTCTCTTTGCCTTTTTTGGATGATTCGAAAGGAACACAATTGAAGAACCTTTGAAGGGCTGCAATGCATTGACCAATCTCTCAAGGACTCCTTTGTCTCTAATCTATACATGTGTCTTGGAGTTATCTTATGGTTGATGGCAAAGTTGGTCCCCTTTTCTTGGTAGATTTTATCAAGTGCTTGAGCTCTAAGTATTAGATCGAGGTTATGGTTCTAGCTTGCTTCTTTTGTTTTGTCACTTGCATACTTCTAGAGTACTGTGCTTGCCTTTTCTTTAGTGGTCATTTTGATGTATTTTTATTTTTATATGCCTATCAAAAAATAAATATGAGGAAATTGACTACTCAGAAGTTGATCCCCTCACAAGTCTTCTAAAAAATGGATCTTGGTCCCATTACCCACCAAAAAAAGGGTATGACTTGAGAAATCTTAGAAGACTTGAGCATTGGCCTTCCAAGGGTAATAATGTGACCACCTAACTAAAATGTTTGCATTTCAACCATTAGTGTTTGTCCATAGATGCTCAAGAAAACCTTATGCCAAAGAGCTGTACTTTCACTTGAAAACTTACAAATCCATTTCCCTAAGAGGGCCTATTCTTCAAATATATCCTCCCAAACTCCCATCCTCCTTCCTCCTTAGGCTTGCACAATTAGCCTTGTCTAGATGATCTTTCTTTCCCTCGCCAAACCCCAACTGAAGAAAATCCTTTTGCATTTTCTTTGTCTTTGTTGCCATTGATGTTGAAATTTTATACAAAATGAGGAAATAACTAGAGATGTGAGACAAACATGATTGTATTAGAGTTATTCTTCTACTTAAGGACAAACAGGCTTTTTTCCTTTCATCCAATTTCCTTGAAATTGTTCTCATAAAAAAAAAAAAATTCCTTGAAATTTTGTTTGTGATTAGGTCCCAAAAGACACTATCCTTAGGATTCACCCTTAGTAGAAGAGCCAAATAGGTTAAAGGCTACTTGGAAACTTTACATTCTAGCAGAAAAACCAAACTAGTGATTTGATTCCGACTTGTGTAGCCTTAGGATTCGCCCTTACTGGAAGATCCAAATTGGTTAAAGGCTATTTGGAAACTTTACATTCTAGAAGCAAAACCAAAGTAGTGATTTGATTTCAATTCTGTTGATTCCTAACAACATGGTTTTGTCTAAATTGATTCCTTAAGGTCTTGAGGGCTAGAAGCTTTGGAAACTTATCTGTTTATATGCCTGCCTACTAAAAAAAATCTTTTTATATGCCTAAAATGGTCTTGAACTAAGTGCATTTATGTTTAGAAGCATTCTTAGATTCACAATTGACTTGGTGCTCTATTAAATTAACTCTTATTTGGTTTGAGCATGCTCTTTTATATTATGGCATCATGGAGCATGTTTGAAGACACTTGGTCTTGAACTATTTGGAGATGATTTAGCTCTTATTATTTCATAGGTGTCTGAAAAGGAAAGAGGTTTGTAAAAGTTTGATGGTTAGATCCATGAGTCAATGTCACTTTTTTTTTTTTTTGATAGGAAACAACAGAGAAATATATTGATAGAATTAAGAAGTACAAAAGGAGGATGAGGAATCCTCCCACAAAAGAAAACTAAACAACAAGAATACAAAAACAATAAGCTAAATGGTAATAACAAAAAACAAACTCTCTTTGCTAGACCACCCCATTGGAGCTACACACTGCTAGCCAATCTAGTTGCAACATATTAAGGGGAATGCCCTTAAAAACCATGGAACAAGAAGCCCAAAAAGAAGCAAGGAAGTAAATGGTATCCCATAGATTCTCTGAATTCCTAGCTTTATCCTAAAAAATCCTAGCATTTCTTTCCCGCCACACAACCCAAATTAAAGCAATACACTCAGTTTGTCACAAAACTATGCCTCTCTTGGATTTTCCAAAACCCTTATAATTGATGGTCATCATGTCAGAAATGTTCCTCGGGGGGACCCAATCCATCCTTGCTATCTGAAATAATCTATGCCACAACCCCTTTGTCAAAGAACAGTGTAAGAAAAGATAATTTGCTGATTCTCCATGCTTCATACACAACTTACGGATGTCAGGACTAAGAGCTTTGTAGGGTCTTCTCAATTGTAGCAAGTCATTAGTATTTACCTTCTTGTGTGCCACTAAGCAGACAAAAGACTTGTCCTTAAAAGAGACTTGAGAATTCCAAACAAAATTAGTAGGGAAACCTAGAGATAAATCAGAGAGGTGAGACAAGGCTAGAAAAAAAGACTTGACTATAAATAACCCTGAAGAAAATAAAGACCGGGATCTCGCATCTGAAACCGATGGGGATAAGTGCAAACAATCAAATGAACGCATGAGGCTTTCTAATTCTTCTATCTGAGAATCGAAAAGGTTACGGTGGAAATTAAAGTTCCAAGAGAAGGGACGAGTAGAACCGAGAATTGACGATATGAGAATATTTTTAGCTGTGACTACTCAAAATAGTCTTGGATATTGGAATCCCAAAGGTTGGTCCCCCCACCACAAGTCTTCCCAAAAACGAATTCTTTCCCCATCTCCTACCACAAACCGAGTATACTTGGAAAAATCCTGAAAGACTTGTGCTATAGCCTTCCAAGGGCAACGATGTGACCATTTGACTATATTGTTGGCATCCCAACTATTAGAATGTGTCCCATAAATGCTTAGAATGACCTGATGCCACAGAGCTGAACTCTCCCTAGGATACTTTCACAACCATTTCCCTAAAAGAGCGAAATTCCTTAGAGAAATCTTCCCGAACCCCAATCCCCCTTTTGCCTTCGGTTTACACATTACATCTCAACTAATAAGATGATCTCTTTTACATTCCCTAATCCCTGACCAAAGGAAATCCCTTTGCAATCTCTCAATTTTTGCAGCCACTGAAGCAGGAATCTTGAACAAGGATAGAAAGTAGCTAGGAATGTGGGATAGGCATGAGTGGATAAGAGTTATCCTACCTTCAAAAGATAAATAAGCCTTTTTCCACCCATCTAATCTTCGCGAGATTCTCTCAACCACTGAATTCCAAAAGCCACAAGCCTTTGGATTCCCTCCCAAAGGAAGACCCAAGTAGAGTATAGGCCAATCAGAAACCTTGCAATCAAGCATCAAAGCCAACTTAGAGAGATCATCCTAATCAAGGTTGATGCCATAAAGGTTACTCTTATCAAGGTTGACCCTAAGCCTAGAAATTTGCCCAAACACTAACAAAATAAACTTAAGAGTTTGCAGTTCTTCCACACATGTGCTAGAAAAGAAGATGGTGTCATCTGCGAATTGCAGATGGGACACCCTTGTTCTATTCTTACCTACACTGAAGCCCTCCAACATACTTCTCTCCTCAGCTCTCAACAACATCCTACTCAACATATTAGCGACAATAGTAAACAGAAAAGGGGATAGAGGATCACCTTGTCTTAATCCTCTATATGCTTTGACCCACCCTTTAGCATTTCCATTCACTAAAATTGCATAAGAGACCAATGACAAACAACCTCTCATCCAGGTCCTCCATCTAGGACTAAGCCCCTTCCTATCCAACATATGATCCAAAAAATCCTAATCCACATGGTCATAAGCCCCTTCCTAATTCATTTCCTTGCTTCTCTTTGGGCTTTTTGTTCTAAGGTTTTTAAAGGGATTCCCCTTAATGTGATACACCTTGATTGGTTAGCGGCGTGTAACTCCAATGGGTTAGCCTAACTTAGAGCAGTTGTTTGTATCTACTTTGTATTTTCTCGTATTTGTTTCCTTGTAGTTTTGTTTTTCTTTGGTGGGAGGATTCCTCATCCTTCTCTTGTACTTCCCTTTTTATCAATATATACCTTTGTCGTTTCCTATAAAAAAAAAAAATAAGCCCCTTCCTATCCAACATTATCTTGTAAAGACAAGTAATCAAGGTAATAGGTTTAAAGTCTGAAATTTTTTTTGTCTGCCTTTTTTTTGGGTACAAGAACTATGAAGGTGGCATTGGTGCTTTGTTTAATTATCCCGCTTCTGTGAAATTCTGTGAACACCCTCACTAAGTCCTCCTTGATCACATCCTAACAATCTTGAAACACTGCAATGGTAAATCCATCAGGCCCCGGCGCCTTATCCCTATCTAACTGAAAAATGGTTTTAGAAATCTCTTCTTCAGTAAAAGGGGAATCCAACCTAGAAGCACTCCCCACTGAGATAGGGGACCAATCTAAGCCTTCTGCTCTCCAAGACTCTTCAGGAGGACTTGAGTAGAGCTTTTCATAAAAAAGTAAGATCTCCTCTGTGATGCTATCAATATTATTCAACACTAAACCTCTTTCATTTTCGAAAAACTTGATGAATTTCCTATTTCATCCTCCATTAGCTACCTTGTGAACAAACTTTGAATTGTAATCCCCTTCTTTTACCCATTTCACCCTAGCTTTTTGTCTCCAATGAACCTCTTCCTTTAATAATAATTCCTCCAACTCCCCTTTTCTCAAAGCTCTTTGTGCTGAAAGTTCAGAAAAAAGAACCCTTTCTTGCTCAACATCATCAATGTTAGCAATATCACTAAGGATGTTTTTTTTTCCTTTCCTTTAGCACTCCAAAAGATTCCTTATTCCACTCTTTCAATTTGGCCTTAACAAATTGTAACTTCCGCATAAACTTATGACCTTCCCAACCAACTCCCTGAAAACCTCTCCACCAACTTCTAAAGTAGTCTTTGAAACTAGGATGTTGCAACCACATATTCTCAAACCTAAAAGGAGTTGGTCCCCACTTGAAAGGATTGGTGTCCAAAACAATTGGCTAATGATCCGATGTCCATCTAGGAAGAACTTCTTAGAGGCTTTGAGGAAAGAATTGCTCTCACTCAATTGTGTAAAGAAACCGGTCCAATCTCTTACACAGGTGAATCTTGCATGTTTGACCTAGTGAATGGGGCGTTCCGTAAAGGGGGGTCAATTACTTCACAATCTCTTATAAATCCATCAAAGTCCCTCATGCTAGAAGTTAAACTAGAGCCTCTCAGTTTTTTTAAAATTTTCCTTATAACATTAAAATCACCGCCCACACACCAGGAATGAAAGGAAATGCCATAAAGGTCTAAGAACTCCACCCAAAAATCCTTCCTAAGTAAGGAATTATTTGGGCCATAAACTGAGGACAACCACAGAGATCCACATCCATCAAACAAAAACTTGATTGAGACAAAAAATGAGCCTATTACCACCCCCTCACTGCATAGTTTCTTTGAGTCCCAAATAATCAAAATCTCTTATGAAGCCCCACAAGCTGGAAGAGAAGCCCACTCCTTATTCCTAACCGATCAGACACTACCAACAAACCTTCTGTCACACACCTCCGTTTTTGTTTCTTGAAACATTACAACATTCGGATTCTCAAGACGCAAAAAGATCTTTAACCACCCTTCATTTTTTCCTAGATCCCAAACCTTTAGTATTCCAACTGATGATCTTCATGATAAAAACCTCTCTAACCCTAAATCTTCAAACCAGTTCCAACAGGTCTCAAATACCTGTGGAGAATCTGTTCTTCCGCCTAGAATACACCTTAAGATCCAAAGAACTTAAGACTACATGAACTCTAGCTATTTTGCTAGGAGAAAGACCTTCTATTTGGAACCCACCCAAAGAGGAAAACTCAGCTTCAACCGGGCAATCTATAACAAGGTTAGGGGCCTCAATAGGCATGCTGGGCAGGGTCTTAAGGGAGTTAATACCCTCATATATTTGGTTCAGACAAGCTAACTGGGATTCCACAACATCTAGGTTAGGATTGCCAACAAAATCTTGACATAAAGCACCATCGTCATTTTTTTTGGAAAACATTTCAGATACTACTCGAGCTTTCATAGGAGGCTGAGTCAAAATTATTGAACTGGGAAGAACGGGATCAGAAGAAAACAGAGGTGGATGTGCCAAGCCATAGGAGGGGGGGAAAATTTACAAAGATGACTGAGAAAGCGGAGAAGAAGATACCTCATTGTTTTCCACTACCATCAATCCACAAGTCCCCATAGAGGTTAGCCCTTTTTCTCTAGTTACTGGACTAGAAGGAAAAACCAAGACTGAAAAGCCACGTTGAGCAGAACCCCCAAAACCCTCAAAGTCTACTCTATCTACAACATTAGAAAATTTGCACAGTTTCGCTTTCCCCTTTGAATGAATAGAAGCCTTAAGAGAAGACCTCTGTTGATTATCCGCATTGCCTCTTGTCGACGAAGCCCCTTCCCCAGAACAACTTCTTCGGAACCCTAATGGAAGACTAAAAATGAGAGGACTCGAACTGTACCTTCGCACCATCTGTGTTCCCACTTTGAAAGCAACGTCCTTTGGAAGGGCAACAAAATCTGAAGATGGAATCGCTTGCATTAGAGGCTCGCTTCGTTTTCGAACCTCTTGTCGGCAACTAGAAGTTAGAGGATTAAGATTAGTCCACAGCTTCTTTGAACCTTTGTTGTGGACCCCCCCATCTTAGAAGAAGAGTCCTCTGAGATTGACTTCCCCTTTCCCTTTGTAGAGGTGTCTTCTTTGCGTAAAGAGCCCTTCCCAAAATTGGGCTGATTTCTACCTAGTTCTTGGCCTAAAGTCGTCATCGGTCCTTTTAATTTAAAACCCCTCTTCTAGCCCAAATTTGCTTACACCAATGGCCTGGGTTTTTGAGGAGAATGGGCCCTTCCCTCTTGCATTGCATTAAAGGCCCGATGCCAGTCCTCAACACTTGAGTGGGCCTTATCCCTTTCGACCCAAACTTCACCAAACAACTTTGGCCCAAAGGACCCTATTCTCTCTTTATTTGAATTCAAATTAAACGGAGAGGAAGGTTGGAAACAACTGTTCCCCACATCTGCACTTCTCTTGCCATGTGTCCCCACAGTGGCAACCTCAACCTTTTGACTTTTTACTCCATCTTTCAATCTATCAGCTAACCCATTAGAAGACCACCTTTTAGCTGTTGATTTAGCCTTCTCAACCAGCCTTCTGCCACCTGTCCATGAGTGACACTCATAATCCCCCCAAGTTGACTCACCCATTTCTCTATGCCGTCTTTCGTCTTCAGCTCCATCCACTGCAACTGATATTGTAAAAACCCATCCCTCATCTAACACCTCAATCAATGCAGGAAGAACCGAACGTTCCTTCATTAAAATTCTAATCCTTGCCTTGCAAAGATCATATAGTTTCACCGTTTGCCAATTGATCTCTGTCACCGTCCCCCACTGCTCCGGAATTTTCTTCAGATGTTCCTCAGACCATAAATGAAAGGGTAAACCCCGTAATTCAATCCATCCTTCTCTGAACTTCCCTACAACTTCTGAGTTTTCCTTTGGCGACCACTTTCTCAAATGGGCTGTATACTCTCCCTTAATCTTGAGAAACCTTAACTCCTGAAGAGAGAAGGCTTCTCAAATGTCACTTTTGCTAGTGACTTGGGAATTTGGATGCGCTTTTACTTGGATGATGTGGTTTGCGAATTAGGTTGCAAATCAGTTTGTCAAGTAGGGAGTAAAGCAGTTGGTATCTTTTGTAGAGAGAATATTTTACCCTGAGTTGTATTATGCTATGTTAGACTAGTTTTTGGTCACATCCTTCTTCCGTATTGCTTGTTTTGTTGTCACATTAAAGTAGTCCATTTTCTCTTTTTATTTTTTATTTTTTTATTAGAGCTTGTGTTTTTGAAGGATTCCTCGTCTTTCTTTGTACCTTTTGGTTCATTTCAATGAATTTGTTCTTTTTGATGAGAAAAAGGAAAAAACCCGTAAGGGAACACAAACCAATTATAGAGGAAATAAAACTAAACCTAAAAGAATAATAACAAAAGGACAATGACAGAAGATGACTATCAACCCATTTAGACTCAAGAAATCCATGAAGTCAATGAAATCCATAAAGAACCATCTTGCATATGCCAAACAATCCACTATCCATGCATAAAATTATCACTAGACAACTACTTTACGCTATATATTTGAATTTTCTACCTCCTCAAAACTTTCCTTATAGACTCCAAACAAGCAGGAAAAAATTAAGTAAAAAAATGAGAAAAAGAAAATAAAAGGTTAAAAAATTTGAGATAGAAGAAGAGGGAAGAAAAAACATAAGAGTAATATTGGTATAATAAGGTACATTTTCTTAGGTCGTATAGGCTTTTGATTGGAATTGAGAAAACTTGTGAAATATGAAAGAGATTCGTACGCTCAAGAATTCACTAGCATTGAGACAACATATCACCTTTTTCTTCACTTTACTGTTTATTTGGGATATGACACAAGTAAAAGGCAGGTATTCCTGAGGCCTAGATGTATTGCACAAATTAGATGATCGCAATAAGGTTTGAACTCCACGACAAAGTTTTGGCATGGGGTTATATTTTCTATCTTTTGCATGATTTGGCTGGAAATAAATGCCAAAGTTTTAGGAGACCAATAATGAAGGCATTCCTATGAGCTTGACCATATTGGACTAGGGAGAGGTGTATAGGTGCACAACAGGAGAGTGGTTGGATATAGGTTCAAATGGAAGGCCCTCCCTTTGGTTGTATTAGACTTAATCTCAAAGATCGTTCTCTAGGGAATCCAAGGCAATTGAGATAGGATGTATCTTTAGAGACTATCATGACACTGTAGCTAATTCCTTACAAAAGCTGTTGGCTTTGGTTTAGCCTTAGGGACTGAGTCTTTATTCTTATTAGGTGTTATGGAGGGATCATCCTTAGGCATTAATGATTTACTTATGGAAGGAAATTCAGTAATTGTTGTATCTTGGGTTTCTCAAGGCAAGAGTCTTGGAAATTGGGTAGATGGACTCACAAAATTATTGATCTTTTTTGTGGTTTGTGTTGCTTTTTCACTTGGATTCTTGGAGAGGCCAGCCAAGTTCTAGATGATATGGCTAACCATGGTGCTCTGATGTTGGAGATTTTTTTAAGGACTCTTTACCACATAAGTTGGTTTTGTATATGCTTCTTAGATTTCCTAGTTGGTGTTTTATGGGTCCTTCCTTTGTAATCTTTTCATTTTACTTGGGTTGAAACATAATTGATTTGTCCTATATATTTTTTCAATATCAATGAAGTTATTGTTTCTTCTTTAAAAAATAGTACACATAAGACTTGGAACTACTGGCTTTGGAGGTGACCCGACGGTCTCAGCTCTTCCATTCAGCCAAATGGGAGAGAGAGAGAGAGAGCGCAACGGCGAGCGAGAACGCGATGGAGGGAGAATGCGAGAACGCGACGGTGAGGGGATTGAAGATAATGAGGGGCTTCGAAGAAGAAGGAAGGGGAGCAGATTTGTAGTGGAGTCCAAGGTGTTCGAGCTTGCGTTAGTAGAGAGGAGGAAAACCCCAAATCTTCATTGAGGAAAGAAAGAGAGGAGTCTCGTCTTGGGTCCTAGTGGGAGTGGAGAGCTTAGGGTTCCTACTGGAGGGCTTAAACCACTGCATAAAGGACGAGAAAGAAGACAGATGGGAAAGGGACTGGAAGGAACAGGGGAGATCTTACTCTCTGTTGCGAAGCGCGAATAAAGCGGGGTGCTTCCTCCGTCTAGGGGTAACCGAGTCGGAGCGGAAGCAATACAATATTTACATCCCAAAAGGTAGAGGAGAAAAAGAGGGATGGGTTTCAATGGCGGAAAATCTACAGCTATTGCGAAGATCAATTGGCAGAAAGGACAACATACAAGAAGAAAAGGTTGGTGGGAACTTTGCTGAGAAGAGAACGTTCGCAGAAGTGGTGAAGAGGCTGATCTGTAGAGATAAAAGCTTAGTCAATGTGGAGGTACGGAGGGAGGAAATCCATAGAAATTTGGAAAAATTGGAACATTGCATAGTTGGGAGTTGGAACCCTAGGTCAGGTGAAGTAGAGGATTTGGAGAAATTGGGGAAATTTTTGGCGAACTCTTGGGGATTGAAAGGAAGTTTAGGGTTGGCAAGATTGGAGAGAAATAGGATTTTGCTGGAATTTGAACTATTGGATGAAGCTCAACGTGCTCTTTTTTCAAGAGAGAGAACGATGGGAGGGCTTAGGTTGAGATTTGAGCATTGGAGCCCAAGGACTGGCTGCAGGGAGGAGGAGGAACAAAGCAATGAAGTATGGGTTAGAATCTTTGGGCTACCAGTCTCGTTGTGGAACTCGACTGTTTTGAGTAGGGTGGGAGATGAATGTGGTGGCTTCATTGCCATCGATCCGCAAACGGCGAAGCTGGAAGAACTCCAATGGGCTAGGATATTGGTTAAGATGGATGGAGAAGTTAAGCCGAGTATGCTAGAGATCGAGGTTGAGAAGGAAGTTTACGCCTTTGTCCTCTGGTGGGAGCTTAGGCCGTCTGTGAAGAAGACAAGGGTTGACAGTAAAAAAAGTGGGAAGGTCAGGGGTGACGATTTCTCATGCGTTGACTCGCGCGTGGAGGTTGAATCAGTCTTCGAAAGGCCCGAGGCGCTGTTGTTGTCAGATGAGGGGATGGGTATGCAGGAGAGGGGTCTGGGCTGGGAGGTGATAGCCGACCAGGCCCAAGAATCAGCGACCATGGGATCTTTGAGGAGGGCCTGTGGGCTGCGTTTACAAAGTGAGTTGATGGGCTTAAAGCTAAAAGGAGTGGTAAATGAATGTGTTGGGTCAGAGACTGGACCGTCCAAGAGATGGGCTTTTGATGGGGTTGGTCCTAAGTCTGCTGTGGATGGGACCAGACCAGTCAAGCCCATGGCCCAAGAATTAGTTTTCGAACGGCCCGAGGTGTTGATGTTATTAGATAAGGGGATGGGTGGGCAAGAGAGGGGTTTGGGCTGGGATGGGATAGCAGATCGGGCCCAAGAGTCAGTGACCAGGGGCTCAGAGAAGAGGCCCTATGGGCCGAATGAATCAATGGGCCTAAAGCTGAAGGGAGTGGTGGCTATCTCTTTTGGATCAGAGGCTGGTTAGCCCAAGAAATGGGTTTATGATGGGGTTGGCCCAATGTTTGATTTGGATGGTCCCAGACCAGGCAAGTCCATGGCCCAAGCCAAAGTAAGAAGATCCCAGGAGAAGGAATGTCTCCTGGACTGTAGAATAGCTAGCAATGGGAGCTTTTCAGAGGGAGAGCACTTAGTTATTTGGGAGACAGAGAAACTAAGGAAGCAGCAGGAGAAAGCTATTCTTTCAGCAACAGACAAGGCACTAGCAGAGGAAGCCATGAGGTATGATTCTGGTCTAAAAATAGAGGGGAAAACGGGCTATGGGTCTTCTCATCTTATCCCTTATTCTTTTGATCGGGCTCCGGAGGGGGAGTCTTACGATCACTTTGGAGTGCTAGGGGAAATAAATTAAGTTGGACCCGGAGAGGATGGAAATGGATGCTGGGACTTGGTAGAATTCACTAACGCCAGTAACATGGTTAGGGGAGTGGAGTGGGATTCAGAGGTGACAGAGCCTCAAGAGATTAGGAGTGAGAAAGAGGACAGATGGGAGGAAAGTAGCTTGGCAAAGTTTAGTCACTTCTTGGGCTTTTCGATAGAGGGGCTGGAAAAGGAAATTCTGAGTTTTTTGATCAAAATAAGAAAGAGACGGGAGAGAATTCATAGCAAAGAATTGTTGGAGAAGTCAAAATTTGAAAGGGAACTGAAGAGGCTGGAGTGCTCAGTTTATTATGAGAAGGGGAATAAGAAAAAAGGCCCTTCACAGGGCAAAGGGGATCAAATTGCAGTAGATTAATGAAGCTAAAGTTGTTAAGCTAGAATGTGAGGGGGGCAAATGACAAGTCCAAAAGGAAAATCATCCAGACATTCATAAGGAATCAAAAGGTTGACTTATTGTGTATTCAGGAGACAAAAATTCAGCCAATGTCGGAGGATGTGGTGAGATGTTTAGGCTCGGGAAGATTTTCAGATTGGAGGGCTTTGGATGCGAATGGGGCAGCGGGAGGTCTTTTGATTTGTTGGGATAAAAGGTCGCTGGAAATTTTGGATTGGGAGGAAGGCCAGTACTCTCTATCATGCAGATTCAAGAATGTGGAAGATGGGGTTGTCTAGGTGTTTACGGGAGTCTATGGTCCTTTCACCAAAGAGGAAAGGGAATGCTTGTGGGAAGAGATTGAGGCTGTAAGAGGAATTTGGGAAGAGCCTTGGTGCTTAGGGGGTGATTTTAATATTACCCTCTTTCAAAGAGAAAAAAGCAGACAAGGGAGAATAACCCCGACCATGAGGAGGTTTGCTTATATTATTGATGATTTAGGGCTGGTGGATCTTCCATTGCAAGGTGGAGTGTTTACTTGGAGCGGGGGCCTTAACAACCAGTCCTGGGCTAGATTGGACAGGTTTTTGGTGTCTCCTAGTTGGTGAGATCTGTTCATTGGTGTGCTTTAAAGAAGACTGCCTCGTCCTATTTCTAATCACTTCCCTTTTCTACTAGAGGGAGGCGGGCTAAGGAGAGGTCCTTCTCCTTTCAGGTTCGAAAACATGTGGCTAAAGGTTGAGGGCTTTTTAGATCTTATCCAAAATTGGTGGAGGGGGATTGAGGTAAGAGGCACTGCTAGCTATAGATTGGCAGAAAAGATGAATGAAATCAAACATAAACTAAAAGTTTGGAATAGAGAGGTCTTTGGAAATCTAGAAGGCAATAAAAGTTCAGCTTTGTAGCAGGTGGAATTCTAGGACCGGGTGGAAAGTGTGAGAAGTCTATCTTTGGAGGAGACAAAGTTAAAAAAAGAAGCAAAGGAAAGTTATAAAAAATGGGTCCCCATGGAAGAAAGTCATTGGAGACAACTCTCAAAGGAGATATGGCTTAGGAAGGGGATAAAAATACGGGATTTTTTCATCGGATGACAAACGCTCACTGTAGCAATAACTCCTTGGACAGAATTAAAATTGATGGGGTGTGGCTCTTAGAGAAGCAGGAAGTGAGGGAAGGGATTGCTAATGTTTATCAGCAGATGCTCTCTAAAGAGTCGGGGTGGAAGGCGGATATTGTGAGGCTTCAATTAGATCAAATCAGCCAGCAAGATGCAGAGAATCTAGAGATCCCGTTTTTTGAAAATGAGATCCAATCAGCCTTGATGGAGATGAATGGGGATAAAGCTCCTGGACCGGATGGTTTTACTATGGCGTTTTGGCAAAGCTATTGGGATTTTGTGAAAATGGAGATTTTGGAGATGTTTAAGGAGTTCCATGAGCAAAGTTCCTTTCTCAAAAGTCTCAATAATACTTTCCTGGTTCTGATACCTAAGAAAGGGGGGGTTGTTGATCTTGGGGATTTTAGACCCATTAGTCTTTTGGGGGGGTTGTACAAGTTGCTGGCTAAAGTGTTAGCTAACAGACTTAAGAGAGTGTTAAGCAAAGTGGTAGCCCCAACCCAGAACGCCTTTGTGATGGGAAGACGAATCCTTGATGCTTTTTTATTTGCGAATGAGGTGATAGACTCGTAGCAGAAAAGAAAAGAGAAAGGGCTCATATGCAAATTGGATATTGAGAAAGCGTACGATAGCATTAACTAGCAATTTTTGTTGAAAACCTTACAAAAAATGGGATTTGGCTCGAAGTGGTTGGGTTGGATGTGGAGTTGTTTATCTTCAGCCAAGTTTTCAGTTCTACTTAATGGGGTTCCAGTTGGATTTTTCCAGAGTTCTAAAGGGCTTCGCCAAGGAGACCCCTTATCTCCTTATCTCTTTGTTTTGGGAATGGAAGTTCTAGATGCTCTAATTAGGAGGGCGGTTGCTAGGGGTTACCTTTCAGGGTGTAGTATTCGGGGTGGTAGAAGACACAATCTAAAATTTCTCATCTTTTCTTTGCTGATGATACAATTGTGTTCTGTGAGGCTAATAAAGAGCATCTAACACATTTAAGCTGGATTCTTTTTTGGTTTGAAGCTGCTTCAGGCCTAAGGATTAATTTGGACAAAAGTGAAATCATCTTAGTTGGTGTGGTGGAGGAGATTGAGGAGATGGCAGCGGAATTAGGGTGTAGGGTGGGTTCATTGTCTTCTCAATACTTGGGCTTGCCATTAGGGGCTCCTAACAAAGCTCCTTCTGTGTGGGATGGGGTGGAAGAGAAAATGAGGAGGAGACTAGCACGGTGGAAACGGCAATATATCTCTAAAGGTGGGAGAATCACTCTCATAAAAAGCCAATCTATCATATGTCTCTATTCCAGATGCCTAAGACAGTTGCTAGAAGATTAGAAAAAGTACAAAGAGACTTCCTTTGGGGAGGGGGAAACGTGGAAAGGAAAAACTCATCTAATTAAGTGGGAGGTGATTTGTGAGGACAAGAACAAGGGAGGGCTAGGCTTAAGGAAGCTAGTGCTCTTGAACAAAGCTTTGCTTGGTAAATGGATTTGGAGGTTTGCTTGTGATAAAGATAATCTTTGGAAACAAGTGATAATGGCGAAATACAGGCAAAAAGGTCATGGTTGGAGAGCAAAGAGGGCTTATGGGGCGTTCGGAGTAGGGGTGTGGAAGGAAATTTTGAAGAAAACTGATTAGTGTTGGGATAACATGGTGTTCATAGTTGGGAAGGGAAGCAAAATCAGTTTATTGACTGATGTTTGGTGTATTGGTACAACGCTGTCCCAAAATTTCCCTCATCTATTTGCTTTGGCTTCCCATAGGAATGCTATGGTGGAGGAGATGTGGGATCAGAATTTCGGTCAAGGGGGTTGGAATCTAAGATTTCTGTGGGATTTTAATGATTGGGAGTTGGATATGATAGGGGAATTGCTCTATGCTCTGAGGGGTTACAAGCCCTCTATGGAGGAAGATTCAATTTGTTGGAAGGGAGGAAAAAATGGAAAGTTTAGGGTCAAAGAAGCGTACAGCTTGTTGGCCAATCCCAATGATATTGTTTTTCCGTCAAGATGTATTTGGGTGGATTCAGTTCCAACCAAGGTTGCATTCTTTGCTTGGGAGGCTACGTGGGGGAGGGTGCTCACTCTTGATAGGCTCTAGAAAAGAGGATGACAGCTTCCTAATTGTTGCTTTTTGTGTGGGTGTGAAGAAGAAACTGTAAATCATATTCTTATTCAATGTATAGTGGTCAGAGTTCTGTGGAATATTGTCCTTGGGTTATCAGGTGTGCAGTGGGTCTTTCTAGAAACTGTAAAGGAGGTCTTAATTAGCTGGAGGGGCCCTTTTGTGGGGAAGAAAAGGAAAAAGATATGGAAATCCATACCGTTGTGTATTTTTTGGACGGTTTGGAATGAGAGAAATAGACTAGCTTTTAGGGGGAGAGTGTTAGATATTCAAAAGCTTAAGAATTTTTTTGTTTGTAATTTATGGAGTTGGGCTAGATTGTATATTGGAGAGGAGCGTCTATCCTTATAGGGTTCTTGGAATGGTTAGTGTCCAATTAAGGGGTGGTGAGGCTTTGTTGGTCTTCTTTTTGCTTTGAGAGGTGCTAGTTGCTTTGTATACCCCCTGTATGCTTTGTAGTTTCTCGCCTCTGTTTTAATACAATTTGCTTTACTTATAAAAAAAAAAAAATAGTACACATAAGGGCTAGAAAAATCTTAAAGTGTGTTTTTTGTTCACTGAGATTTAAACTTGGGAATGAAGAAAAAATGGATTTTCAAAATCTAATGGATATAAGGTTCTCTTTCTAACATCTAGTTGAAGTAAAAGTTTGATATTCTCATCAAATTTTATTGCCATTCTACTTCTTGTTAACTTTTGAATTGCGTGGGAATTAATTCAAATTTACTTAACAACTCTTTAAATAATATTTGCAAAAATTATTTTCTTCATAAATAAAGAAGGAAATAAAAACGGATTTATGTCCCTTTTATATTCATTTCCTAGAATGGGAATAAAAGAATACTAAGTCTCTATAGGTAAGTGATCTTCCACAATCTTTAGTGAGACTCATATCAAAGCAAAACAACTTCCAAAATTGGCAATCTTATACTTGGAAATGAGATATTTGTTCCTTAGTTAAGATACCCACCAAACAAGCATACTCTAAAAGCATAAATGAAATAAATTTAGAAATGAAAGCAGTCTAAGGTTTCCAAAAATGGTCCACTCTTTTTCTTAGATCACAAAAATTACTTGTAGAGAATACTTCTAGAATTGACACCACTAGTTGACATGTTCGATTTACAATTAGCTAGTTAGGAGACTTGGAAATGGCATGGAAAGAAAGATGAGAAGTACAATGAACGTTAAGAAATATGAAATATGTCTTATATGACAAATGTTAATATTGAGAAAGAACAAGATAGAGAAAATATTATTCTATATTATCATTGATGATGATGGATATTTATATGCAAATACCTTTGAGTTCTATAATTCAAACTCTATCTCTTGCTCTAATTCAAATTAATAGTAGACTTCTATTCTAATTCAAACTTTATATTCTACTCTAATTCAAACTAATAACAAATAGACAAATACTAATATGTAAATTAAGGATAAATAATATTCCTAGATTTTAGATACTTCTCTTCAAGTTGGTGCATAGATATCTATCA
Source organism: Vitis vinifera (assembly GCF_030704535.1). NCBI lineage: Eukaryota > Viridiplantae > Streptophyta > Magnoliopsida > Vitales > Vitaceae > Vitis > Vitis vinifera. Next base: position 23,929,008 of record NC_081809.1, read on the forward strand.
TGCCTAACTTGTTTGTTAGATGTTTAAAAACTGGTTTATGAAGTCCCTTAGTTAGGATGTTAGCCAGTTGTTGGGTAGTTGGAACAAATGGTGTGCATATAATATTAGCTCCAAGTTTTTCCTTTATGAAATGTTTATTAATTTTCACATGTTTAGTCCTATCATGCTGAACTGGATTATGTGCAATACTAATTGCAACTTTATTATCGCAATAAAGCTTCAAAGGGTAGATTGTTGGTTGTCTCATCTCTTTTAGGACATGCTTAAGCCACAACACTTCACAAACCCTATGTGCCATCACTTTAAATTCTGCCTCCGCATTACTCTTGGCTACCACACTCTGTTTTTTACTGCTCCAAGTAACCAAATTTCCTTGGATAAACGTGCAATACCCTGAGATTGATCTCCTATCAATTATTGAACCAACTTAATTTGCATCCGTGTATACTTCAACTCCCCGCTGCTCATTCTTCTTAAAAAATAGTCATTTCCATGGTGTATTCTTCAAGTATCTTAAAATTCCATAAATTGCTTCAAGATGCACTTCAAAAGGTGAATGCATGTATTGACTTACCACACTAACTGCAAAGGTAATATCCAATCAAGTGTGAGATACGTAAATCAACTTACTAACCAATTTTTGGTACCTTGTGGTATCCAATGGAAACTCAGTTTCTATCTTTTCGAGCTTTACATTGGGATCTATGGGGGTATTTGAAGGTCTACAACCACTTATTCCGGTTTCCTTTGGGAGATCAAGAATATGTTTTCGTTGTGAAACAACAATTCCCTTCTTTGACTGTGCTACCTCCATTCCAAGAAATTATCTCAAGGCTCTAAGATCTTTAATTTCAAATTCAACAGCTAGACACTTCTTCAAATGATTCATCCCAACAATATTAGCTCCAGTTAGAATAATGTCATCCACATAAACTATTAAACTAAGCCTAAGGAGATCTTAACGTTCTAGAGAGTATTTCAGAAATAGGGTGTCATTTGTTTGTCCTTGACAAAAGCTTATCTTCATAAAATAGGTGAGCCTTTCAAACTAAGCCCAAGGAGATCGGTTAAGGCCATATAATGATTTTTGTAGCTTACAAACCTTTGACTCAATTTTATCAAAGTTGGGCGGTAGATCCATGTATACTTTCTCCTTTAGATCTCCATTGAAAAAGATATTTCTAACATCTAGTTGTTGTAGTGGCCAATCTTAATTTGTAACAATTGATAAAGAACTTTGACTATATTTAATTTTGCAATGGGAGAAAAAGTTTTTGAGTAGTCAATCCCATATGTTTGTGTAAATCCTTGAGCAACAAGGCGCACTTCATATCTTCGTAGAGAACCATCAGAATTATAATTGATAGTGAACACCCATTTACAGTCAACAGTAGTTATCCTTTTAAGTAGAGTTACCAATGTTTTCAGAACTGGACCGGTTATCGAACCAGAAAAGTTATCGGTTCACAGTTTACTGGTTGGACCAGTAGTCGAACCGTGGTCGAACCGATGACGTCATAAATATGTAATTTATATATTATTAAAATTAAAAATAATTATAAAAAATTTAAAATATATATGAATAAATTAAAATCAATAATATTATTTTATATATTTGATATTATCAAATTAAATCATATTAATATTTTAAATTTTATTAAATGAAATATGTATAATATTTAAATGTGAATATATTAAAAATGAAAATTTAAACTAATTTTATAATTTTTAAAAATATTATATTATTTTATTTAATATTATAAAAAATTTTAAAATCTGATATACATTGTTTTGTTTGCCATATTAGATAACAAAATGCATGTAGCCAAGTGGTGTCCTAGGTTGATTACAAAACCTGAGGTCCAAGGTTGAAACCCTCTTGGTGGAGATTTGTTATATTTTTTTCATTGATATTAGTTAGCAATCCCACATCGAATTCTGAGAAGAATAAGGATGCCAAGGACGCCTATAAAAGCCATCCTCACTGAGGGCAAAGGCATAACCTCGTCTTGTGGGCTCAAGATTCAGCCCACAAAATGGTTGGGGTGGTTGTGGGCTTTGTCATAATAAGATAGGGCCCAACATGGGCTTTAGCCAAAAATATTTAAATCCAGTGGAACCCTTCCATGCTTACAAAATGAGGGGTAACTTGAACCGTTCGGTTTGTTTAGAACTGTCCGGTTCGACCGCTGGTTTAGGCGGTTTGTGACTGGTCCAATACCCAAACGGTTTAATAGAGCAAACCAGACTGGAAATGCGACCGATCGACGGTTGGACCGGTCGGTCTGGTCCGGTTTTTAAAACATTGAGAGTTACCACCTCCCAAGTCTTATTTTTCTCAAGGGCCCTCATTTCCTCAAGCTGGAATTTTTAAAGCATCCTGTACATTCTTTAGAATTTCTACACTAGAAAGTTGAGAGGTAAATGCGACCATGGAAGATGACAAATTCTTATAAGACATGAAATTGGATGTAGGATGTTGAGTACAAGACCTAACACCTTTTCGAAATACAATAGGGACATCAAGATCACTAAGAGAATCTTCATGGTTAATATTGAAAGAAGAACATGGTTTAGATAGAGGCTTACCTTTCTCAAGTGGTGAGATTAGATCTGTTCTTAGGACAAATTCATGACCTTGCTTTAAAGTAGGTTTCTCTATCCTTTCAATACGGTTTCTCCTTGAGTAGACATGAAACTCTTTATTGTTTTTACTTGTATTTTCACTAAATTTAGTATTTTCATGATATTGATCATGTGTTGGCATTAAGGCAGGTTGTTCAATATTTTCAATTGCTAAATCATTTGTTCCCAAAGTTTGTCTACTACCAACCGACTCATCAAGCATGAGTGGTTGTTTTTCTATTTTTTTGGAGATTTTTCTAGGTATTTTGCTAGAGTTTGTGATTGTTGTTGGACTAACAGTAGTTGGAATAATGGTTGGTCTAACTTGAGTACGTCACTAGGAATGAAATCTACACTTTTATTCTCCCCTTGACTATAATCATGACTAAATATGGTTTAGTCATTGTTTCAAAAACCGGATCGGACCGGCCGGTTCGACCGGTCGAACCGTTGATCGGTGAACTTTCCGGTTCGGTCCATCCCAATAAACCGTTTCGTGGTCAAACTAGTATTGAACCGTTCAAACTAACAGTTGAACCACTGAACCGGACGAACAATTCAGTTTTTTACAAACCGATTAGACCATAATTGTTACAAAAATTTGTTAACTATTAAGAGGCCCATTTCCACACTCAATACTACCAAAACTGAAACTATGGTCCAAGCCACTAGGCCCAGTCCAATGACAAGCTTATAAAACTTAAATTTGGGCCATGTTTCCAGGCCTAAATTATTGGCTTGTTTGGTTTGGATGTTGAAGCTATTTATAGGGCACTTAGAGCACATAGAATCCATGTGCTTCCGATGTGGGATTGGGACTAGGACTAAATAGAGGCAAAACATTGCTTTTTTTTTTGGACGGATCTCAAAGTTTGAAGCCTTTGAAGTTTGAAGTTTGAACCATTGAGCCACCATATTTATTAAATGATATTGTTAAAAAATATGTATAATAAGAATCTAAGATTAATATTTTTATTTCAAATTTTTATCATATAAAATCTTTAAAGAAATGTAAATATTTAAATTCCTGTTTATTTTTATAATAATAATATAATAATTATAAAAAATAATATAAATTAATTAATAGAATAATTTTAAAACAATAAAATACAAAGACAAAAAGATAAAATTAAATATTATAAATTTTTTCATCTTAAATATATCTTCATTATTAAATATTTCATATTTCTATTTAATAAAATTTAAAATATTAAACTTTATCATTTAATTTAATATACCAACTATAAAAATCAAACATTATTAAAATTTGTAATTTTATATATTTTTAATTTTTATAATTTTTTTTAATTTTATATAATATATAAATTATATATTTATTACATCACCGGTTCGACCGCTAGTCCGACCAGTGAACTGTGAATAAGTAATTTTTCCGGTTCAATGACTGGTCCGGTTCTGAAAACATTAGGTTTAGTTAAAAAAAAAAGTGACATCTATTGTTACAAACATTCTTTTGGTACATGGATCAAGGTATTTATACCCTTTTTGTATTGAAGAATATCTAACAAATATGCATTTAGATGCTATAGGATCAAATTTTCCACGGTTATGATTATGGACATGAATGAAAGTAGTGCAACAAAAAATTTTCAAAGGTAAATTTGTTGAAATCCATGAAGTAACAAATCACATGTTGAAAAAATCAAGCGGAGTTTGATATTTTAAAACCCTAGTAATGGTTAAAATAACTTCATCATAAAGATATTTAGGAACTTTTGTTGAAAAGATGAGTGATCTAGCAACTTCTAAAAGCTGTTTGTTCTTTCTTTCTACCACTTGATGTATTATACCATTTTCTAGAAAGTAGTTTCCCAACAATTGATTAAAATATTCTGTTCCATTATTAGTTCTAAAAATTTAAATATTTGTTTGAAATTGTGTTTTAACCATTTTGTGAAAAAATTTAAATACTCGTGTCACTTCTAATTTTTCTTTTAGCAAACATACCCAAGAAACCCTTGGATGATCATTTATAAAGATGATAAACAACTTTTTTCTTAAAAAAGTATTGACCCTAGAAGGTCCCCAAACATCACTATGTATTATAGAAAAGAGTTTAGAGGCTTTATAGGGTTGTGAAGGAAAAAATGCACGATGATGCTTTGCAAGTTCACAAATTTCACAATGGAATAAAGATGAATCTTTAGTAATGAACAACTTTGGAAATAGATGTTTCAAATATTGAAAATTAGGATGTCATAACCTAAAATGTCATAACATTATTTTAGTCTCACTAGTTACTAAAACAAATTCAAAACAAGTATTTTGAGCTTTTCTACCTAGTTTGATTCCGTCTTCAAAGAAATATTGATTGATCATTTTCCAACAATAGCCGAAATTGATCCATCTGCCATTTTTATTTTATTTTTCTTGCACATGGACCATAAGAAGAGAACGAATTTGAAGAACCGGTCATATGATTAGTTGCACCATAATCTATGATCCATGGGCAATTTGAATCAAGGCTAACAAGGGCTGTGGGAGGATGATTACCTTTTTGGGCTAAGGAACAAGAAAGAGATTGATTTAAAGAGATCTGAGATCGAAGAAGTTTGTATAGGTGCTCTATTTGATCCTTAGTAAAATGAGATGTTTTTAAGGAAGGTTGTTGCTCCTGTTTATTGCTTCTAGTTTGGTAGGCATGACTTTTCCCGCTAGATTTCTTTTTCTAGTTTGATGGCTTGTTGTGAATCTTCTAGCAGGTATCATGAGTATGCTAGGGTTTCTTATAGTGGTCACACCATGGTCTATCACCCTTTTTAGAATTCCTTTTTTCTCCTTCTTGATCAAACCCCTCGGTAACAAAGGATGGAACTATCAAATTCTATTCTAGCCCTTGGTGACTCAAGGTTTATGATAACAAATCTTCTAGCCTTTTCTTTTCTAACTTTGATACCATATTGAGAAAGAAGACGATAGAGAAAATATTAATCTATATTCTCGTTGATGATGATGATGATGATGAATATTTATATACAAATACTTTTGAGTTCTACTATAATTCAAACTCCATCTCCGACTCTAATTCAAATTCTGTATTCTACTCTAATTTAAACTAATAATAAATAGATAAATACTAATATTTAAATTAAGGATAAATAATATTCCTAGATTCTAATTTTGGATGAACAACATAATTTAGTTTGCTTGGTTTATGTTTGATTCTTGTGTCCATTAATACTAATGGTCTAACTAGTGTAGATTCCTGGTCTAATTAACTGATATTAGTAATTCTTCTTACCCCCTACCTACATAAATTCCTTGAATATAAGGAGGGTTTTGATGGTTTTAAGAACAAATATTAGAGTTTTATTTGTTTTCTTCCTTTAAAAAGTTTTGTTAAGTTTCTTTTACAAAAATTCTACTATCTTGAGCTAAAATGGTTTGTTTTTCATTAAACCTCCTTAAATTTATCTTAATTTAGAGATTGTTAGGGAATATTTGATCTCAACATCTCATTTTATTGGGAAGACATAGCTTACTTCCCAATTTTTGATGTCTTTCTCTAATCAGTTTCCTGCTAACAGGTCATGGTGGATTTGGTCATGTTGTGTTGTGCAAAAATAAACTAGATGGAAGACAGTATGCGGTGAAGAAGATTCGTCTCAAAGACAAAAGTCCACCTGTTTATGACCGGATATTGAGGTACATATATAAGTATATATTTTATAACCATTCGAAAGAATATCAGAAGTTGCTTACCTCAGAAAATCAGGTTAATGTTGAGGTTTAATTTTTATAACATGTGTGTGCGTGTGTTTGACCAAACATTGTGATAAAAATAGGCCAATACCTGTTTTTATGTCCTGATCTTATTTATCCACTACCTTTTGTATACATTAGTGTTTTTATTTTTAATATCATTTAATTTTTTTTTTACATATTGACTATGGTGAGGTACTTAGGGAAGTGGCCACGCTTTCCCGTTTGCAGCATCAACATGTTGTCCGTTACTATCAGGTAAGAGCTTTCTTATTTCTTGTTTTCGCTATACATATTTTAATTATACAGTTTCTAGGCATGCCTTTGTGGCCTGGTAATCAGACTCTAGGTTTCTTTCAGTATGCTTATTTTGGAATGTGAGCAAGCTGTAACTATTTGGCTGTTGCTGTTCTATCATCTATGTTTGTTTATTTGTTTTTTTTTCTTGTTGTATAGAAAAGGTTTTCTAAATGTTGTATATTGTAATAATTTGTCATACTGACAAAATTCATCAACCCTAATTTAGGAATTTTAATCCAACAGGCATAGTAATTTTCTTCTAATACAATGGCTGTAATTTGTGCACAAACTTCCAGGCATGGTTTGAAACAGGAGTTTCTGGTTCTTTTGGGGACACAACTTGGGGCTCAATGACACCAGCAAGCTCAAGTTTCAGCTACAAGGGTGCAAGCTCAGCAGATGTAAATGTGCATGAGAATAAGCTTGAATCAACATATTTGTATATACAGATGGAATACTGTCCTAGGTATTCTTTTTCTTTTAATTTTTTCATGAGGTTTTTTTTCTATGTATATATATAAATGGAACACATGTATCACAAAAATAAAGTATGGCACAATATATACAATTGCTTGAAAAATAAAGTGGAAAAGAGGCAAATATAGACATTCATCCCCACTGATTGCTAGAGTTTTGATGAAATCAATTCTCAGCTTGTGTTGGCATTTTATTTTACCTAAATTGATTTTTTTTTTTTTGGTAGGCATACCATAGGTGAATACATAATATTGGATGAAGTTTAGTGTGAACTGGCTGGGGAAACACGAGTAAATGTAATATTTTTGTCTTGTGATATGCAATTTGTTTACTTCCTAGATACCACATGTTCTTTTATTATGTGTTAATATTGCACTGTTGTCAATTGTCATGATTTTTGAAAACTACAATACTTTAAATCTTTATCCATGTTGAGCTCCACGTTCAAAATAGTTGGTATTTGGAACATATATCTTCTGTAAAAGCATCATAAAAAGGAAATTTATGGATAGCATTTAGACTTACCTCGAAATCTGTGAATTGTCATTCTTGAAGTGTCTAGTTTATTTTATTTGGTTATTTTTTTCTGTACTTCTGCTGAAAACCATTCCAGCTGTGGCTAATCAATTTAAGTTCTTGAAACCTGTGCTTTTGTTTAGCAAAAATTGTTATTGATGTCATTGTTATATTGCTCCAATTTCCTGCCATTAATCTGTACAATTGATATATTTGTCTCTTTACAACTTGTTTTGCAACATTTTATTTTAGTTCTTTTTCCTTTTTATGGTTTGAAGGACTCTCCGCCAGATGTTTGAATCATATAGCCATTTTGACAAAGAATTGGCGTGGCATTTATTTCGCCAAATTGTTGAAGGCTTGGTACATATACATGGACAAGGAATCATCCATCGGGACTTAACACCAAATAACATCTTCTTTGATGCTCGCAATGATATTAAAATTGGAGACTTTGGTCTTGGTATGATCCATATTATTTTTAGTTTGATACCGTTTGTTTTTTCTATCTATGTTTATGATGTCTGTGTGATGTATTTTGCTGCGTTAATTGCAAATTTCCAGTTCTGGAGGGGCTGCTAATTGGTTTCTCAAGCATATAATACACCAAAGAAACTGCACGCAATCTCATTGGAGTACCAATCAGTTAAATGCATGGAAACTAAACTTTTTCAGAAATTGATAATGCATACATAAAAGAATGTGCTAAGAACTTCTTGTAATGGTTTGAACTGCCATTTAAAATGAAATATTGATTCTTTTAGTGCACTTTGATGTTAATACGCATGGAAAATCTGTAAGAGGTGGTGGGTGCATTTATGTTTTACTATGTTTAAACAGCATCCCTGAATGACATTTTGAAAAATATCTGCAAATATTTTGATAATGATTTTACATATTTATTGGTTTCTAAGTTAGCATTGCATTTGATTAGATAACTGTCATGTTAGATTATTCTATAAAGGTTTAAGATGCTCTCAAGGATTAGAGTATAGAATTTCTTCCACTGCTTAAGTGAGCTACTACTGCTTTGATTTCTCCCCCCCTCTCCTCTCCTTTTTAGCTATGCTATCATTACAGTTACTGCAATTCATTTAAGGGAAAAAAGAGAAGCTTTATAGTTTCATAAATAATAGCAGAAGTGGAGTTTGTAGTCTGAAAAATGATACCAATAGTCCTATAATGTTTCGAGAATTGTGATCGATAATTTTTGTTGTTTATCACATCAAAATAAAATTTTAAACCTAATTCACTATGCTAAGGTAGTTTTTACTCGATAAAAAATGGTTTTTAATAAAAATTATGGTAGTATAGTGGTTTTAGGTGTCGTCCACTAGGATGGTGAGGGTGTTTGGCAATCAAGAGGGAAAATGGTGAAAATTGAAATGGTGATAAAAAATGAGATGGTGAAAAAGTTAATAAGATCTATTATTCATCAAGTTAGGATGAAAATCTAAAAATCTCATCTAAACCAATATTCGATTTAGCTTTAAATTTATATCTAATTTTTTTCTTCAGACTAGGTGATTTAATTTGAAAGATCAATTTAATTCATCTTAAATCATCTTCCAATTATTCATTCAATGCAAATATTCAATCCCATTAAATCTAGCATTAAAAATTTAATAAATCTATGTAGTTTGCATTCTAATGGTCATTCAAGACAATTTAAAGAGAAAAATTCCCAAAATTCAATCAATTAATCAATTGGATCAAAATACCTTGGCAAATTAAGCTTCATTTCTCTAAATCACCACGGATCTCGCCTCTAGATCCTCCTTCCTCCAAGAAAAATGAGATTTAGCTGCTCATGCTTGGAGATTGGTCTCACATTGAAAGAAAATAGAGATTTCTATTTAGAGAGAGAGAGAGAAAAGATCTCTAAAAATATCCTCAAAGTCTAAAAGTGCAAAGAAAGCTATTCTTAAAAGATTTCAATCTCCATTTATAGTTCACACAAATGAAGGACACTTGGCATCATCTCATTGGACTTTCGGAACTTTCCAAATTCAAAAATCCGAGATTTGATGCCAAAACTCACAATTTCGCATGAGGACTTCTCATTTCGCATGGTCATGTGAAATGGAATTTAGTTGGCTGCAATTTCAAGCTCTCTGGTCCAGTTGGCACATATATGCGAAATTTTGCATGGTCATGTGAAATAAGTTGTCACATACTCCTTTGTTCCCTACAATTTCACTCCTCTAATTTAGTTGGCGAAATCTAGCACGAATGTGTGAAATCATTCCTTGGCTGCTGCAATTTCTCCTTCTTTGTCCCATTTCACATGACCATGCGAAATTGCTAAAATTTGTTTTTAAGCTTTTCTTTGACATTTCTTTAAACTCCCTCCCTTAATACCAAGTTAACTACAAAATACTGCCTCATATCGTCGGAGAAAATTGAGAGTTGAAGATACTTCTCCTCCCTCAGCTGGGCTTTGTATGATCTACTCTCTATTCCCTGAAGAATGCCTTCTCCGAACTCTACGTGCAGCAGAAATCCAAACACTTAGTGTCCGTTTGCATATTGTAGGTGTGCCTAGTGTTCTGCTTGACAATATTTATGTTTTGAGAAAATTCACAAAAATATAATAATTTGGGTTTGGGAGGATGGAGAGGAAGACGTTGAAGGTCTTGGTGGAGAGGAAGACCTTCTTGATTAGGTTGGAAGGCGAGCAAGGAGGCGAATGGTGTTCGATGACAGAGATAAGTAGAGGCTCTGTTTTTGCATTAGGTTTTGAAAAGGAAGCAGTTGGGTGGATGGTTGAATATTTGACGAAAGCCATAGCATTGAAGAGTCACATGGGTTTCAACAGAAAATTCAAGGGAAAATGCAGGGTCCATCTGATGGAAGTTGGCTTCAACAACCATGGAAGGTTCATAAGGATCTCGGAGTTTGCTACCAACAGAAAATCTTTTGTTCTGATCATTCCTGAGGGCGACAAGGGCAAAGGTTGGGAGAATATTAAAAAAACGCTATCTTCAATGTTGGTGGTCCCCTATCCGAATGCAGTAGAAAAAGGAAGGAATATTAGAGGGGAAATTTGGCCTCACAATAACGTGGGCTCTATGCATAGATCCTATGCGAAGGCAATCACTGATGAAGAACCAAAAGGAGGTGGGTGCGAGCTGTGGTATGTGAAAGCAAGTTTGATAGAGAGAATTGGGCTGAGGTTGGAAGATCGGTGGCGAGAAGCTTAGGGAAGAAAGGCGTTGTAATGATTGTACCCATTTCAGCTGGAAATGGTGTATTTTTCGTTGAAACAATTGAGGAAGCTATATTTCTCCATGATTTAAGGAATTTAAGGGTTGGGGAAAGGAACATAATCCAGCTGCGAAGATGGTCGCCGAAGGAAAATGCGGAAATAGATGGGAAGTTTAGAAAAGGCTGGATCGAATTACGGGGGCTACCATTTCACCTATGGTCGGAGGTACACCTAAAGAAGATTGTGGAACAATGGGGGACGGTAAATGAAATTGATTGGCGAACGATGAAGCTGTTTGATCTTAGCAGGGCAAGGTTAAAGATCGCAATGAAGGATAGGGCAATCCTTCCAGCTCTGTTAGAGGTGACTGATGGGGATTGGGTGTTTACAGTCGTTGTCGTAGTGGTCGGAGATGAAGAAAGACGGAGAGGTAGTGAAAAGGGTGAGCCGACTTGGGTGGCTATCGCTTCTCACTCGGGGATAGGTGGAGGAAGATGAGGGGAGAGAGGCAGATCAACGGCGGGGGGAAGATACCGTGTCGAAAAAGATAGCAGACGAAGGAAGGAGGGAGAAAGGGGTAAGGCTGTGATTATCTCAGCCGGCAAACGTGGCAAGGGCTGCCAGCTCCCATCCCAGTCTCGTTTGAATTCAAATAAGTCAGTAGATGGGTTGGACGGGATTGAAGAAGTAGGAGGAGATTGGGCCGGAGAAGATGAGGCCATCGCCAATGTGGGCTGTCGGGCCTATGAGAGGAAGGCCCAGTCACTGTCAAAGTCTGGTCCAAGAGTAGCTATAATGGGCTGCAAGCTTAAAGGCCCGCTGGGGTTGGGCCTAAGCCTAGAAGAGTTTATCCCTGTTGAGACTGTGGCATCGTTACGCAAGGAAGAAGACTCATCTGCAAACGAAAAGAGGAAAACAACTCCTGGACTCCTTGAGGTTCAGTTGAGCAGGTTTGCGAAGAAGAAGGTGTTGTACGGTTCAAGGAAGCTATGGTCAACCTTCTTTTCCCCAAGCTCTGAGCACCGACAGGGAATCCGGTGTTGCAGCGAGTCCATTTCGCTCAGAAAGATCAAGGCGGACAGCGAAGAGGACCCAAAGGCAGAGGCTTCAGGTGCCGAATCTCAGGCGAAAAGAAGATTAAGTGCAAGCCCTCTCTTTTCTCGTCGATTTCCAAGGCTTCGTAAGAAGAATTTAGGGGAAGGGGTTTCGTCGTCGAGAAATGAAGCGGATCTGAACAATTTTTCATCTGACGAAGACATGGAAGGATTTTTGGGCCGAGTGGGGTCTGATCCTCATGGCTCAGCAGTCATGGTTATGCCTTCTACGCCAGAAACCAGAGGTAAAGGGCCTAGCTTGTTGGGGAATTGTGGTTCGATGGTTGCGGAAAATCTGGAGGTAACGCCATCACTTTTTCAGTCTCCCTAGCCATATATACCCCCTTCTAGTGGCTTCACTTATTCCCTCATGAATCTTTCCGTCCCCATTTTGAGTCCTACCCCCATGCTTCCCGGTTCAATTTCTCAACCTCAGGTTCCTATGGAAAACCGAGTAAATTCTGAATTTTTTTTCAAAAAAGTCAACGATGCTTATGAAGGTCAAACTTTTGTTGATATCCCTAATTTAGAAATGGAGGTGATCCAGCCTGCTTGTCCATACCAGATGTTTGAGAATGTCAACCCTCTTTCATCTAATCTAAGATCGCCTATCAAGGAATCCAGTATGGCTGCAGTTAACCTGGGAGGTATTGCGGGCTCTCCTTCGGGCGAGTTCCAAATAGAAGGACTGTTCCCTAGGAAAATGGCAAAAGTACGTGAGGTTTTAAAGACTCTGGATATCAAGGTATATTCCAGGAGGAAGAGCAGATGCTCCACAGGATTGTGAGACCAGTTGGATTTGGTTTGGAGATCAGGGTCAGTGAGTTTTCACATGAAGATAATCAGTTGGAATACTAGGGGTTTGGGTTCAAAGAAAAAGAGAAGGGTGGTTAAAGATTTTCTGAGATCAGAAAAGCCGGATGTAGTGATGATTCAGGAAACAAAAAAGGCGGAGTGTGATAGAAGGTTCGTGGGTAGTGTTTGGACAATCAGAAATAAGGATTGGGCAGCCCTTCCGGCGAGTGGGGCTTCGGGTGGGATTTTGATCATCTGGGACTCTAAAAAATTGCGTAGGGAGGAGGTAGTGTTAGGTTCTTTTTCGGTCTCAATCAAGTTCGCACTGGACGGATGCGAATTATTATGGCTATCTGTAGTTTATGGCCCAAACAACTCAGCTCTCAGGAAGGATTTTTGGGTGGAGCTTTCAGACATTGTTGGGCTTTCTTCTCCATGTTGGTGTGTGGGCGGCAATTTTAATGTCATATGGAGAAGTTCAAAAAAATTGGGAGGTTCTAGATTAACCCCAAGCATGAAGGATTTTGATGATTTCATAAGAGATTGCGAATTGATAGATTCACCTTTAAGGAGCGCACCATTTACTTGGTCAAACATGCAAGAGCATCCAGTATGCAAGAGATTAGATCGTTTCCTGTACTCAAATGAGTGGGAACAAGTATTTCCTCAAAGTCTTCAAAGAGTACTTCCAAGATGGACATCGGATCATTGGCCGATTGTCTTGGAAACCAATTCGTTCAAGTGGGGACTAACGCCATTCAGGTTTGAGAATATGTGGTTGCAACATCCTAGTTTTAAGGAGAGTTTTGGAAGTTGGTGGAGAGAGTTTCAAGGAAATGGGTGGGAAGGGCACAAGTTCATGAGGAAATTACAGTTCGTTAAAGCCAAATTGAAAGAGTGGAATAAGGCTTCTTTTGGAGAGCTAAGTAAAAGGAAAAAAGATATCTTATCTAGTTTAGCTAACTTTGATACCTTGGAGCAAGAAGGAGGCCTATCCCCTGAACTTTTAGTCCAGAGAACTTTAAGAAAATGGGAGCTAGAGGAGTTGATTTTGAGGGAAGAAATACATTAGAGACAAAAAGCTAGGGTGAAATGGGTAAAAGAAGAGGATTGTAACTCAAATTTTTTTCATAAAGTGGCCAATGGTAGGCGAAATAGGAAATTTATCAAGGAGTTGGAGAATGAAAGTGGCCTAATGTTGAATAATTCAGAGAGCATCAAAGAGGAGATAATAAGGTATTTCGAAAAGCTCTACGCGAGTCCTTCTGGAGAACCTTGGAGAGTGGAAGGCTTAGATTGGTCCCCTATTTCTGGTGAGAGTGCGTCTAGGTTGGAATCCCCCCCTTTACTGAAGAAGAGATTTCTAAGGCCATTTTTCAATTGGATAGGGATAAGGCTCCAGGGCCGGATGGCTTTACCATTGCAGTGTTTCAAGATTGTTGGGAAGTGATAAAGGAGGATCTAGTGAGAGTGTTTGCAGAATTTCATAGGAGCGGAATTATCAATCAAAGCACCAACGCTTCCTTTATAGTTCTGTTACCCAAAAAAAGCATGTCAAAGAGAATCTCAGACTATAGACCTATTAGCTTGATCACTAGTCTTTACAAGATAATAGCCAAAGTGTTAGCAGGGCGTCTAAGAGGGGTACTTCACGAAACCATCCATTCTACTCAAGGAGCCTTCGTTCAAGGGAGACAAATTTTGGATGTAGTTCTCATAGCCAATGAGATAGTGGATGAGAAAAGAAGATCAGGGGAGGGAGGCGTTGTATTCAAAATTGACTTTGAAAAGGCCTATGACCACGTGAGTTGGGATTTTTTGGATCATGTGTTGGAGATGAAGGGGTTTAGTCCTAGATGGAGGAAATGGATGAGAGGTTGCTTGTCCTCGGTTTCTTTTGCAGTCCTAGTGAACGGTAATGCGAAAGGGTGGGTTAAGGCATCTAGAGGTTTAAGACAAGGCGACCTATCCCCTTTTTTGTTCACTATAGTGGCAAATGTATTGAGTAGGATGTTATTGAGAGCTGAGGAGAGAAACGTCTTGGAGGGTTTCAGGGTGGGTAGGAACAGAACAAGGGTATCCCATTTACAATTTGCAGATGAAACCATTTTCTTTTCAAGTACTCGACAAGAGGATATGATGACCCTTAAGAATGTTTTGCTAGTGTTTGGGCATATTTCCGGGTTGAAAGCTAATCTTGACAAAAGCAATATCTATGGCATTAATCTTGAACAGAATCATCTTTCTAGGTTGGCCGAGATGCTTGACTGCAAAGCTTCTGGGTGGCCTATACTTTACCTGGGTCTTTCTCTGGGAGGGAATCCTAAGGCGTGTGGTTTTTGGGATCCTGTGATTGAGAGGATATCAAGGAGATTAGATGGGTGGCAAAAGGCGTATTTATCTTTTGGAGGCAGGATAGCCCTCATTCAATCTTGTCTCACCCATATGCCATGTTACTTTCTCTCCTTGTTTAAGATTCCCGCCTCAGTGGCAGCAAAAATTGAGAGACTGCAAAGAAATTTTTTATGGTGAGGCGTAGGGGAAGGCAAAAGAGATCATTTGGTTAGTTGGGACGTAGTGTGTAAGCCGAAATCGAGAGGGGGATTGGGTTTTGGAAAGATTTTTGTAAGGAATGTCGCTCTCTTAGGGAAGTGGTTGTGGAGATATCCTAGGGAGGGTTTAGCTCTGTGTCATCAGGTTATTTTAAGCATTTATGGATCACACTCCAATGGTTGGGATGTCAACAATATAGTTAGATGGTCACATCGTTGTTCTTGGAAGGCCATTGCACTAGTCTTCCAAGAGTTTTCCAAGTTTACTCGGTTTGTGGTAGGTGACGGGGATAGAATTCGGTTCTGGGAAGACTTGTGGTGGGGGGATCAACCTTTGGGAGTCCAATATCCAAGATTACTTAGCATAGTCACAGATAAAAATGCTCCTATTTCATCAATTCTAGGATATACCCGCCCTTTCTCTTGGAATTTCAACTTTCGTCGAAATCTTTCTGATTCTGAGATAGAAGATTTAGAAAGCCTTATCCGGTCTCTTGATCGTCTACACATATCACATTCGGTTCCAGATAAGAGATCCTGGTTTTTATCTCCTTCAGGATTTTTCACAGTCAAATCTTTCTTTCTGGCCTTATCTCAATATTCTGAGTCGCCTCCAGTTTTCCTTACCAAGTTTGTCTGGAGTTCTCAAGTCAACTTCAAAGTCAAGTCCTTTGTCTGGTTGGTGGCTCACAAGAAGGTTAATACTAATGACTTGCTACAATTGAGAAGACCCCACAAAGCACTTAATCCCGACATATATAAGTTGTGCATGAAGCATGGAGAAACAGTAGATCACCTTTTCCTCCATTGCTCTTTGACGATGGGGTTGTGGCACAAATTATTTCAATTAGCAAAGACGGATTGGGTTCCCCCAAGAAGCATCTCTGACATGTTATCTACTAACTTTAATGGTTTTGGATCTTCTAAGAGAGGGATTGTTTTATGGCAAGACGCTTGCATCGCGTTAATGTGGGTGGTGTGGCAGGAAAGAAATGCAAGGATTTTTGAGGATAAAGTAAGGAATTCAGAGTATTTTTGGGATTCTATTCATTTTCTTGCTTTTCTTTGGGCTTTTTGTTCTAAGGTATTTAAGGGGATACCTCTTAACGTGTTACAACTTGATTGGTTAGCGGTGTGTAACTAGAGTGTTTGCTTGTTCTCTCTTTGTATTTTCTTATATTTGATTACTTGTAGTCTTGTTTTTCTTTGGTGGGAGGATTCCTCATCCTTCTATTGTACCTCCTTTTTATCAATATATTCTTTTGTCTTTTCCTATCAAAAAAAAAAAAAAAAAAAAAACCAAATTAACTACCTCCAACCAATCCAAAAATTTGATCCAAACCAATTTGCATCGCTTTTTCATTGCAAATTTGGATCATCATCATCCTTTATCCTCTTCAAGCATATACATCTCTTTTGCCTCTCAATTCATCAACAGCCACACCTTAAAATCACTCCAAAGCTTACAAAAAATGTTGAGTAACTTTTGCAACAGTAACAACATGTTAATCGGGTATTTTAGGCATAATTATTACCCAAAAGATGTGAAACGAATGACAATTGCTATCTAGAATACACTCTTTTTGAGTAGTAATCAAATTGCTTTTCTAATGCACTTTCACAAATAGGACCATTGAGTTACAGTAGCATAAATATGAATTTTTAAATAACTTACAAATCTAAAAATGGAAATAAAATCATGTCATGGAGAAACATTTGCAAAATATGCCCTAATCATACACCAAACTTGGATGATATGAAGTGTGTATTGTATGATTTGGAAGAAATGATAAAAGACAATGAAGACAAAGAAAATATCATTCCATTGGTTGATGTTTGATTATTGAGGATTTTAAGAATTTCTCCCTTGTTTTTTTTTTCAATAGAATGACACCAAATATATACAAATTGTAGGATGTCAGAAATACACAAAGGAAGGAGCTAAGTTCTAGCCTAGTATATTTCTATTTACAAAAAAGAATCAATCAACTAAACTCATAAGGAAAAAAAAACTTGATTCGCAAATATTTCCCAACTAGAAAATCTTCTTATAGCTTGTGTGTATTTTCCAACAATTAGGATGTCAACACTGTTGTTAGGTGGTTGCACCATTGTCCTTGAAAGGCTATTTTTTTTTTTTGATAAATAAGCACGAAATATATTATCAAAGGGCAAAAAGCTACAAAGCATACAAGGAGTATACATAGTAGCCTAAACCTCAAAAAGCAAAAACAACAATCTCACCAACCCTTAAGTGGATGCTAGCCACTCCAAAAAGCCTATAAGCGAAGAGGACTCTTCTCCAATATACACCTTAGCCCAACTCCACAAGTTACATACAAAAGAATTTTTGAGTTTCTGAATAGCTAAGGAACCCCCCCCCCCCCCCCCCCCCCCCTAAAAGCTAATCTATTCATTTCCTTCCAAATCGTCCAAAAAATACACAACGGAATGGAATTCCAGATCTTTTTCCTTTTTTTCCCCACAAAAGGGCCCCTCCAACTAATTAACACCTCTTTAACTATCTCTGGGAACACCCACTGAATACCAAACAAGGCAAGGACGATCTCCCAGAGGTCTCTGACTAAAGAATATGATTGTCCTTGGAAGGCTATTAACCTTCTCTAGTTTTTCTTGCTTCACTTGCTTTTCCATGGGCAATGGTTGAAAAATCCACTTTTGTGAATACAGTTGGTATGGTGATTTGCCTTTTTGTCTTCAATACCCAAATCTCTTCAGGGTGGTGAGGACAAGAGACTCTTATCTTTATTGTCGTACTCTCCTCTTCCACATCATGGAATTTTAAATTTCACTTAAACCTCCTAGATCAATAAATTGAGGAATAGCTTTCTTGATGTCCATGTCCTTTGTAGCCTATGTGTACCCATCACCTTTCTACCCTAGTGTGAAAGTTTGGCCCTCGACCTCTTCAAGGCTGTTCTTAGTTCTTTCTTCGAAGTCTTCTATCATTCGTTTACTTCTATCCCTTTTGTTCTAGTTAGTTTTGCTTAGAAATGTAAAGCCCCTCATGGAGTAAAGATTTTTGCATGGTTTGCGGCTAGGAAGAGGGTTAATACCAATGATATGCTAAAAAAAAAGAGACCTGTCAAATCTCTTAATTTTGAATGGTTTATTATGTGCAAGGAGGGGTGAATCAACTGATCATCTTTTCCTTTATTGGCTAGAAGCTATGTGGCATAGAATGTTCAACCTTGTTGGGGTTGACCGATTCCCACCTTGCATGATGGAGGAGATGATATCATTTCTTTCAAATGCTTTGAGGATCATTCTAGAGGCATGATTCTATGATACACAATATGAAGAAAGGAAAAAGAAAAACAAAAGTTAAAAAAAAACAGTACATGGCATGTTTTCCAAGTTGATAAACATGACAAAGTAATGGCTTAGCATAGCTACTTTTGGAACTGAGAAAGAGAAAGATAAAGGAGAGAAAAAGAACGTTTGAATAATATCATAATAACTACTTGCTACAAACTTAATGAGCTGGCTGCATCACTGTTGCAATCTATGTGTCTTTTATATGTGTACTAATATATTTTTCTCCATTTCCCAATATGTCAAAAAAAAAAAGGTCACGTTCCATTATATGGTATGATACATGCCACATACATGATTCATAAACAGAAGAAAAGGATGTGTTGTTCATTTTTACCAGTTGACAGGTGTGATCGTAACCTAGCATAAACCTAATTAATGATATCCTCTGAAAAAAGGAGTGAGCTTGGGAATGAAAATGTTGACTATTTTTCTATGGTATAAAATGGTTGGCATAGAGAAACACGTCCATAACATGAGCATGATGAAAAATGTATGGCAAGATCAGTGAGCGCTCAAACAAGAAATCAAAAGTTTTAATAACAAGCTAAGAAGTTTAGGGTTCATTTTCTTTTTCTTTTCGTTTTTTTCCTTTTTTGGCTAATTATTCTGGATGAAGATATGTGAGGAGCAACTTGATGTCATTCATGCATGTTAGCTAGTTTAGTTTAACTATATTTATAAAGAATTACAATGTACATTTTTTCTTTGTTTTGTCTCAGCCAAGTTTTTGAAGTTGGAGCAGTTGGATCAGGATCCAGGTGTCCCTCCAGATACAACTGGAGTATCAGTTGATCGTACTGGTCAAGTTGGTACCTATTTTTACACTGCACCAGAAATTGAGCAAGGGTGGCCAAAGATTGATGAAAAGGTAAATGATTGGATAGACTATGTAGCTTTTTTCTCATGTCCTTGACTCCAGCCGATATGTCTTATTGCTGCCTTGCTGCAGACCTGCTATTGTATTATTTATCTGTCCAAAATTATATCATGTGATTGTTGCTGAGGTGTGTTAGATGACAGGCAGACATGTACAGCTTAGGAGTTGTGTTCTTTGAACTATGGCACCCGTTTGGAACAGCAATGGAGAGAAGCATCGTTCTTAATGATCTGAAACAGAAGGGAGAACTCCCTTCTTCTTGGGTTGCTGAATTTCCTGAACAAGCATCCCTTTTGCAGCACTTGATGTCTCCAAGTCCATCTGATCGTCCATTTGCCACAGAACTTTTACAGCATGCATTTCCTCCAAGGATGGAATACGAGTTGCTAGACAGTAAGTAAACAATATCTATATTTGTATTCGAACAAGTGTTGGTTTTCATATTTATTTAGCTTGGTTCATGATCAATAAAAGGGTTAATACCAGTGACTTACTGCAAGCTAGGAGACCTTGTATCACTGTTAACGCTGCACATTCCTTCGATGCTTAGGGAATGATGAGATGGCTAAATTTCTTTTCCTACAGAATCCTGTTGACTTTTGGTTGTGGCAGAGGTTTTTTTCTTTTGGGCAGTTTCTCTTGGATTTGCCATTTAGGCATTTCTCACATCATAATTATTGCTTTCCAGGCTCTGAGAGGAAAACTAGGGGAAAGTCTTATGAGAAGTGCTATACTTTCCATTTTGTGGCTTGATTGGGAAGGAGAGAAGTGCCAGGGTTTTTTAGAACATGTTTGTTACTAAAACCCAAACAATTACTTGGAAAAGGCAAAGAAAGAGAAAAACCAAAAGAGACAATTGCATGCACATTTTTACTTGGCTCCCTTGAACTTGAAGTATATCCATTGATTACATCAATTCCACCATTCTCTTTGGTCGACAAAGAACAAAGTAGAAAACATTGTGGTCTTCCCTCAACTAGCTATGTCACCCTCTAAGTGATTAGGTTCATGGAAGCCTAAAAATAAAAATACCCAAATGCACCTTAAGTTTGGATGAACATAGTTCTATTCCAGGGTGTATGGAGATTGGTGGAATGATTATAAAAAACAAGGGCAGTATAGTTGGGGGTTTTCGCTGTGCCAGTTGGTTCTAGTTTGGCCATTCAGGAAGATTTCTCTTACTTACTTGAAGGCTTGATCCATGGACCATTGATGGGTGTTGGCACCCTTTGGATGGATGGAGATTTAATGATTATTCTTTGGCATTTCAAGGAAGGAAAAGGGGTTGGTATTGGATGTTTGTATACACAAGATCATTGACCTTCCAGGAATGGTGTTGCTGTCAGACAACTAGATAGCAAAAATAACTTTCCTAAGATTGGGAAGTCCTTGTTCAAGGTGTTTATTGGGACTTCCTCCTCCCTCATTTAGGTTTTGTTTCTTCATTGGGTGCTTATTTTGATATATTCTTTTTCTTGTATTGGCAATTGGTCCAGTCTTTTCCTTTTCCTACTTTCGGCTTGAAGGCTAGGTTTTTTATTTTTTCCTTTTTGTTTGTTATAAAAGGGTTCCTCTTTGTTTCAAAAAAAAAAAAGAAAAAAAAATGGCTTCCCACCAAGACCAAACCTGATTACCACTTTCAATTTGTTTTAATAATTCTTTTTAGTTAGAAATTATATTTTTGAAAATTTTAGTTAATGGTATAGTATTTTACATATGTTTAATAGATATAGATTGGGTGTGCGCTTGTGAAGAATAAAAAACTAATTCTCATTTATCTAAAAGATTTACATAGATAAATAAAAAGGCAAGAGTTGATGTATGTTAGACTAAACCAGGAAACAGTCTAATCCCTAAATTAAGAGCTAAAATATAGTATACAAATTACAATCATATCTGTGCAGCTTATTTATAGAAAAAAATAATAAGTCAATTATTCAAACACTCCTTAAGTTGGTGCAATTATATTTTGCATACCAAGCTTGTCCACAAGCTGATGAAAAACTGTACTAGATAATCTTTTACTGAGCACATCGGCTAGCTGTTTAAAGGATGAAAAGCATGGAGTGCAAACTTGTCCTGATTCTAATTTTTCCTTGATGAAATGTCTATCCACTTCCACATATTTGGTCCAGTCATGATGTATTGGATTATGGACTGTCTTTATAGCCGTTGTTTTTTTTTTAATCACAATACAACATCATTGAAAAATATTATTTTCAGCCAGAGTAGTTCACACATCCCTTGAGCCATGACTTTGAATTCCACCTTTGCACTAGAGTGAGCAACCATTAGTTGTTTCTTATTTCTCCAAGTAACTAAATTACCTCCTAAGAAGGTACAATAGTCAGAGTTAATCTCCTATCTGTGGATTTGGCCCAAGAAAATGCCTTATCCACATCTTGGATTTCAAATTCTTTTGCTAAATGTCTTTAATCCCATCGATTCTTCAATGTCATCACCAGTGACAATGATGTTATCTACATATGTAATTAGTGCAATGACTCTTCCAATAGAGGACCTTTTTTTATGAATAAGGTGTGATAATCTTGACTTTGAAAACATCCTCTCTTTAACTTTGACTTGGTGAACCTCCCAAACCAAGTCTATGGTGATTACTCTAGACCATAAAAAGGATTTTTTTAAGCTTGCATACCTTATTTTTCTCAGAATTATGCTCAGTGGAATATCCATGTAGACTTCTCATTCTAAGTCTCCAAGGTAGAAAGCATTCTTCACATCAAACTGATGTAAAAGCCAATCCTTATTTGCTGCCAAGGATAAAAGAATTCTGATTGTATTCATTTTAGCCATTGGTGCAAGCATCTCCTGGTAGTCTATTCCATATGTTTGAGTGCACCCTTTTGGGACAAGAATGTTTGAGCTACTTCCAATAGATGCCTATTTTTCCTCTCAACCAACCCATTTTGTTGGAGGTGTCAACACATGATGAATGGTGCAAAGTACCCTCATGTTCCGAAGGGCTTGTTAATTCTTGGATGAAAAATGCTCCTTATCATTATCAGATCTGAATGTTCGAATTTTGGTCCCTAACTGAGTGCCAACTAATTTGTAGAAAACAAGGAAAATATATGAGACTTCTAACTTTGATTTCATTAGGTAAACCCAAGTGTTTCTAGTGCAATCATCTATAAAGGTAACAAACCAGTGAGACCCTGAAATAATTTTGACATGAGAGGGACTCCAAACATCCAAATGAATCAAACTAAATGACGAGATCAATTGAAATTCTCTTATTGGAAACTTTCTCGATAATGTTTAGTCAAAGTACATGATTCACAATGGTAATTACCAACATCATTATTTTCAAACAAAGAAGGAAACTATTTTTTCACAAGGAAACTGGTGGGTATCCTAAACGGCTGTGCTAAAGAAAAATCTGATCAGCATTGGTTTTGTGGGTTGAAACCAATCTTTGGGACCTTGGACTATCTTTTAACTTACCATGCCCAATTGTCTTGGAAACAACAATAAGGAGTGAACTCAACAGACAATTTTGGTCCTTTGTGATCTTTCTAGTAGACAACAGATTGTGGTTTAAGGACAAGGTGGGTGAGATTCTCACAGGTCCTTGACCAACTATAGATGAAATCGAGCCGTCGGCCACTTTTATTTTCTATTTTCTTAAACATGGTAAATAACTAGAGGAAAAGTTTGAATTGCTCGTCATATGCTCTGAAGCACCTAAATCTATGATCCAAGTATTTGAATAATATTTGGAAGAAATGAACTCTTTTGTACCTGATTGAACCATGGAACAAGAACCTGAATTTGGAGTTGAGGTTGCATTACCGTCCTCAAGTTGGCTCAGCAATCTCCTATGTCTTTTGATATCAGCTTTGTTGAACCTTGAAGTGTCTTGGTTTTCTTCCACTGTGGTAGTTTGATTATCATGTCCAGGTTTTGCTGCATAATTTCCTCTGAACTTTTCAGATTTTGAGGTTTCCCATGTACCTTCCAGCACATTTTCCTCATATGTCTAGACTTGTGTCAGTAATTGCACCACATCTTCTCTTTGTCTACTGGTTTCTTGTTGTTTTCTGCATTAGAGCCTGGCTTGGACACTACAAGTGTTGAATTCTTGATTGTTGGAACTCCTGAATTACCACCCATTAGCTCCTTACAACTCTCTTCCCTTCGGTTATGAGCGAAAGCTTCATCAAGGCTGGGAAAAGGATCTTTACCCAACACTTAACCAAACGCCTGGTCAAATTTAGGATTTAGATTCACAAAAACTGAAATATTCGTTCCATTTCCAACATGTCCTTCAACTTCTTTGTATCTGCAGCTGATTCCATCTCCACATTTTGATAGAGATCCAGTTTTGTCAACAGTGCTTTGAAAGGATTGTAATACTCTGTGACATTTGAAGAACCTTGCTTAGTTTTGATAATCTGCCGCTTTAGTTGAAATATTTGAGATGCAAAGCCTCCCTTGGAGTATGTTCTTGTGACTGCTTCCCAAATATCCTTGGCAGTGGGCAGGAGTAGACATGTCTTGCTGATCTCCGGTTGCATTGAATGGAGTAGCCAAGACGTCACCACGGAGTTCTCGGCCTCCCAACTTTCATACTTCAGGTCATCCTCTGTTGGAGGCTTTGCAGATCTGGTTATATACTTCATTTTCCCTTTGCTTCTCAAGGAAATCATGGCCAATTGATGCCACTCCATATACTTCATTTTCATTAAGAGAGTAAACAAGAGAAGGATGAGAAATCCTTTCCTAAATACTAACTTGATCAAAACAAAGGAAAAGAAAATAAACCAGAAGACATCGAAACATCTTGATATTATTATTTTAAACCTTTTGATCTATATATTGAAAAATTCAATCAAGTTGAATAAAGTTGAGAGGAATACCCTTGAAAGTTGTAATAGTAGATGCCCAAAAAGATGAATAGAAACAGACTTAGTCCCATAATGTTTTATGCCCTCCACTTATCATCAAAGATCCTTTCATTTCTTTCCTGCCATACCATCCAGATCAACATAAGACAAGTGATTTACCATAGAATGTTGCTCCTATTTGTGCTTGCCAACCCCTTAAAAGAAATGGTCAACATGTTATAGACACTACTAGGAGGAACCCAAACCAAGTTGATCAGTCTAAATAACTTATGTCATAACTCTAAAGTCATTGGATAGTGTAAAAAAAGTGATCTATAGATTCGCCACCATCCATACAAAGAGTGCAACAATCTAGACTAAAGACATTGAAAGGTTTTCTCACTTGAAGCAAGTTATTGGTATTTGTTAGCCCTTGACCAAGCAAATGCCTTAACCTTTAATTGAGCTTTTGATTCCAAATGAAATTACTAAGAGAGAACTAAAACTGATTGATTAGATAAGGCTAGGAAAAAAAATTGACCAAAATAAACCGAAGGTGAAAATGACCAAGCTCTCACATCTAGGGATGAAGGTGATAGGTTAACACTATTGAGAATGGACATTAGTCTTTCAAGATTCTCCATCTCTGATTCTGTGAATTGGTGAGGTTTTACTATTGTTAAAATTCCAATTAAGAGGGGGAGAAAGTCCAAGGATAGATGAAATAGGAGAATTTTGAACTGATGAAACTCTGTCAAACTCAGAACTTGCAAAGTCATATTGATTCCCGTACCACAAATTTGTTGGAAAATAAGAAATCTTCTTATTCATTCATTGAAAATTAGTATGCATATATATATACAACTTGTACAATAAATGGAAACCAAATAAGACAACTAAACTACTCCTAAAATTCTTCCTACAAATCCTCTAAATTACCAATTCTCTAATTTACATGGTCAACTAATTTAAATATGCACAAAATCAAGAAGAAATCAAATAAACTCCATGAAATCAGGAATTCCAACAGTCCACCTCAAGCTAGCTCAAAGATATTTTCCATTCCCAACTTGCCAACCATAGAATTGAATGTAGGATTCTGAATTCCCTTTTGAAGACGTCAACTAGTAGTTTGGATGCGACAAATGGAGTGTAAATCAACCCACTATCAATCTTTTCTTTAATGAAATACCTATCAATTTCAACATGTTTAGTTTTGTCATATTGTACTGGGTTGTGAGCAATGTTGATTGTAGCCTTGTTGTCACAATATTGTCTCATGGGATCCTCAAGTTGCACTTGTAAATTCCTGCAATAGACCCTTTAGCCACATGAGTTCACAAATGATAAAGGGCCATAGCTTGTAACTTAACTTCAGCACTAGACCAAGCGGCTACATGTTGTCTCTTGCTTCTCCACATAACTGAGTTGCTTCCCACAAAAGTACAATATCTTGAAGTAGATCTCTGATCAATAAATCATTTGTTCTTAAAAGTGGATTTTTGTCTCGAACCAAAAACTAAGTATCATTAGATAAATCATTGATGACCTGGCAAATAGCCTTCCAAGGGCATGCGACCACTTAACTAAAATGTTGATGTCCCAACCATTTGAATTCATTCCATAGAATGCTCAAGATAACCTTATGTCAGAGAGCAGTGCACTCCCTAGTTCCTACCATTTAACTTGGAAGTGGAGATTTGCATGGTTGGGCGTTCAGGTTGAATGGAACCTGACTGTTGAAGGGTGACATGATGTTTGGGCTGATCAGTTTGGGTGTTTTGGACATAAATGGACAAATTTATAATAAAGGTCATTCAGAAAAATAAAAATGAAAGGTGGAAGCAACACTGAAGGTTGTTGGAGAAACTCCCAAAGAATCTAGGTATGCTTCGATACCATGTGAGTTTGTGAAGAATAAAAAATTGATTCTTATTTATCTTAAGGATTTACATAGCTATATAAAAATACAAAAGTTTACCTATCTTATACTGAATTAGGAAGCATCCTACTCCCCTAAATTAAGAGCTAAAATATAGGATCTAAATTACAATCATATCTGTGCAACCTATTGACAAAAAAAAAAAGAAGAAGAAAGTTAACTATTCCAGAAGTGGGTTTATCTGATGTGGGTTTTATTAAGTTGCTAAGGGTTCAATCCAAATATTTACCTACAGGGATTGCGGTGTGCGTTGTTTTATTTTCTGAAGATTAAAATTATTTACCTACAGGGTTCAATCCAAATGTATTTTAACTTCCATTTAATTTTATACACTTTTTCCTTGATGAAGTATTACACTCTCTACAAGCATAATCTATGCCATTTATTTGGCTAGTTCTCTATGATTTTTTACTTGTAGTATGGAAAGTGATGCACCTCAGATTTTTCGGTTTCTTAAAGAAATATGCAAAAACATGTATTATGAATGATATATTTCCTTTCTTGTTGTTTTGGTGAGAGGATATCTCATCCTTCCTTGTATTATACTCTTACTTTTTAATGAAATAAAATATTATTTTTTATTATTAAAAAAAAATTATGTCTCATGAGTAGATTTATAGCTGAATGCTTGGAATAATATCTACTCTAGTTTCATCTCCTCAACTGGTGGTAGAAAATCATCTAAATCTGGCAGAGAACAACTCTCAAGGGGAAATAAATTTTAGGTTTCCATGGTAGGAAAACAAATTCCTTTATAATGGAAATCATCTAAGGTCAGCCCAAAAAACAACCTGTTCCTTAATGCTAGTACCATTGTGTGGCCTAGTAGCATAGACATTTTGTCATAGGTTGTTTAGACTTGCTGGGGTTTAACTGGGTTCCAACTAGGATCTTGGAGGTCTTCTTAGAGGTGGTGTATTGGTCTCACATTAATTGGGAGTATATGGCCGGAGAGGAATTTCATGATTTTGATAGAGAACTTTGTAGACAATGCGGGATTTCATCTATTGCTTATATTACTAGTATGCAGATTTCCTAGATTGTCAGAGAAGACACTCCCTAAATGGGCTCCTTATCAAGTTAAATTTTGATGGGTGTTTGTTGGAAACCCAAGGCAGTTAGGGATTAGAGGAAACATGCTTGAATGGGTCTAGTCATTAGGCAGAGATTAGCCTTGTTCAAAGGCCTGAAGTTGGTCAAAGATAAGGATCCATCAAACCTTATAGTAAAAGCAGATTTTGCAGTAGTCCCATTTTGGGTGAAGAAGAAAGGGACTCATGGTAATTGATGGGTGATCTAGCCAATTTTTTGTTAGCGCTTCAGAGTTAGGGTGCTCCTCAGCTAATCTTGTGGTGGATATGTTAGCAAGTGGGGAGCTAAACATTTGATCTCTTTTGTAGAGGATTTTCTAGCTCCTCAAAAATTGATATTATAGCTATAACCACTTTTGAAGTGGGGAGCTAAACCTTTGCTTTCTAGAGTGGATAACATCTTCCTGCTTTTGATCAGATTTATGTAGTGGATATATTATGGAGGACAGATTTGTCATACTTCTTGGTGTTTCTTTTATGGGAATAAACTGTTTGTTTCTGAAAATGGCCAAAAAACCTCAAGGAGAAAATCAATTTAGGTTGCCTTGGTGAAATGTTAAAGAACTTTTTGTATAGTTTTAGTATGTTTTGTGTCTTGGTCTCATTTGGTTGGTTATTTATTTCTTTTGTTGTACTGAAAGTGACAAGTATTCATTGCACTTCTGAGAATCGTGTTGTGTGTCTACTCCAAGCATTTCTTGACACTTTATGCAGTATAAAATGGAGGGGATATTTCAAAATAAGGAAAATGACATTGAAAACATAGTCAGGCATTTTATGCCTTCTGCATTTTGTTAGTTCTTAACTTGTGTCAGATTTATTTATTTGCATCTTTTATTTCTCTTTTGTGCTTTTGCTTAAAATCATGTTGCTTTGCCTTGGTGTTTTCCCTATATATGCAGACATTCTACGAACAATGCAGACTTCAGAGGACACAGGTGTTTATGATAAAGTTGTTAATGCTATTTTTGACAAAGAAATGTTAAGTGCAAAAAACCTCCAACATTTTGGAAGATTGAGGTTAGTTGGAGATGATACATCCTCTATCCAGTACACAGATTCAGACACTGAACTCCGTGATCATGTTAGTGAGGTCACAAGGGAAGTGTTTAGGCATCACTGTGCAAAGCGTCTCGAAGTTGTACCAATTCGTTTGCTGGATGATTGCCCACAAACCATCAGGTTCCTCTTTTTGTCGAACTCCTTGTTATCATCATTCCATTTAATTCTCATTATTTTTTTTATTGTTTTAGTTCTAGTTAATTACTTTTGGTTAATGATTGAAGGAATACTGTTAAGCTACTGACCCATGGAGGAGACATGATTGAGCTTTGTCATGAGCTGCGTTTGCCTTTTGTTAATTGGGTTATTACGAATCAGGTATTGGTTGCTACAGTTAAATAGACGGGTATTACCTGCATGTTCTTTCACCAAATTACATGATAATCCAAATGGTGTCATTTTGGGTCACCATGCTGAAAGATTTTGCATTCCATGCGTTAGCCTAACTGTAGTAAGAGCCTTTTCTTGCTCATTAGCCTCCTCTACTTTTGTCAACCTTGTAGCATCCTGCTGTCTCCATGGATTTCATTTTGACAACCACTTTCCTCACTAGTTCACTATTCACATAGAGATGGCTAAGAGCTTTAGACAAATCCATGTGGCAATTGCATTTTTTATTTATAGACAACTAGATCATGTATTAAGAAGCGCCTAAAAGGAGGGGGCACACCCGACGTATATAGGTAGTATACACAAAAAGAACCCAAGACAAACCACAAGCAAAAATGATCTACACTAACAAGGCAAAGCTAACCACAATAAAGAGCATCTAGGAAATTCAACATAGATGGGTTTTCCAACTCCAAAGAATCCTTGATGGACATAAATAGCCTTGCTCAACTGTTTGGCCTAGACTTTAAGAACTTTAACTCTTCAAATGGAAACTTTAAGCTCAATTTTGTGAGTGCTTCTTACCTATCATGGGTTAAGTGAAGATTGGTCCCTCTTTAAAGGGCATGGAGGGATGAAGAGAATAATCAAAGCCTACGTTGCTATATGTTGGATGTCTTATTCCTCACGCTTAAAAATTTGACGATTTGAAGACTTGGCTAAAAAAAATCTCAACAATGGGTATGGACACTTGGATATAACATTATAAGAAGGAAAACAAAATCAAAATGTTTGCTTGAAAAGAAAAAAAGAGGAGAAGAAAAAAAAAGAAAAATAGAAAAGAAAGTGGCGATTGCCAAATCACAACCTAATCCTTAAGAAGGAATTTACCAATAGCTCCTCTACTTAGGAACTACGCCCAACCTCATGCTAATTTTCAAAATCTGAAAGCAGTGGTAGCTGTTGACTTACCCCATAATCTTGATAAGCAAATTTAGCAACAACAAGCCACAAAAATTTTGGGGCCTTGGCTGAGATTGAGATTTTTACCTTCCTGGTTTTTGAAAACAGCAGAGCTGAGAAGTTGAGGGCCTTTATGTTGATCCCTTCGTTAATCCTTTCAGACTTCTCCAACAGTGAGGATGCAGTAGAGTCCAATATGTCTTTGGTGGCTTTGCCCCTTCTGCTATGGACTGTGATGATGAGGCCTCTCTTCTCTGTCTTCCTTTTTCTTTTCTACTCGGCAGGATACTTAAATGGAGCATTTGAGTTAAAGAGCCTGGGGAGAAGCAGTTGAGAATAGGGTTTTGGAGCAGTCTGAAATGTCTGGAAGGAGAGAAGGCCCATTGAGGATTATTTTGCAAAATGGTTGTGCTGTGGAGTTTCTGGAAAATGTTGTGAGACATCCTTCAAAACAGGTTAATAAGGAAGGATGAAGTGGTGGAGCTCTTGAAATGGTTGTGGATGAGGAGTCCTTATTGGATGTTCAAAATGTTAATTGCTCTAAACATTCTGTGGTATAGAAAGTTCACTTGGTCTTATGGAAATATGGGAGTTCCTATAAAGAATATTCAAAAGATATCTTGATGGATGTAACGTCTCTGAAGGATCAGGTTAGCTCTACATGCTCCAAAAAAAGAAGCACAGGGATAGTTCATGCACAGAAAAAGGACTTTCTAAGTTGTTTTATTTGATGAATTTATGATAGGTATTGAGGAAAAGGGAAAACTTCTCTTTTGGTTCTTTGGTTTTTTTTATTTTTTATTATAAACAAACATATTCATTAATATGGATTTAAAAGTACATGTGAAGGATGAGGAATCCTTCCCAAAGTAACAAAATCTGATCAAATGAAGAGGTTGAGAAACCTTCTCTAATATTCTTTGGTTTTTCTACTATGGTTGATTGATAGAACTATGAATTCTCCCTGGAACATTTTTTAACTGAATGATCCAGGGAAAAAAAAGAGAGAAGATTGTTAAATTTTTATTATGTTTTTAGAAGTCCAATTCAGCGTCTCTTGTGGGAGACCAAGATCGGTGCAATGTCTTTGGATGTGGTAAGAAGTATAGGGCTGGCCATTTTTTTAAATGGAAAGCTATTGATCTTAGGGGAACTGCTATTAGTGTGTAGGGCTCTAATACACTGCTATTAATGGATTAATTTCAAAGAGAAAAATTCCAGTCCTCTTGAATGAAGCCCTTTCAAGCCTATTTATAGAGTTTTCTAGAGAAAAATTAGCTACACAGCAACCCACGGACGAAATTATGCCACATGAATATGAGGCCATGGAAATGAGATGGCACCGCCTTCTACCTTGTTGATCCTTTTGGAAAAAAAATGTAGTTTCTGTTGTACATGTCCACTAATTGGATCCACTCTCAATTTAGATGAAACAGGCTCAAAATATCTAAGTGATCTTACCCCCAATGAACATCCAATTAGATATAAAACCAAGTCTCTTAAGGTTCTTTTTTTCCAATGAGAAAAAAAATTTAGTCAATTCATTGAATGGAAAATACAAAGAGGTATGAGTAATCCTTCTAATGTCCAATTGCTGATAAAAAAATCAGAAATATATATTGCTCCACTAAACCTACAACTATCTGCACAAATTATTAGCAAACAAATCAATGTACATTCTTCAAAAGCTCCACATGCTCAAGGGAGGAAAAAAGGTCTCCAACTAAAAGAACAAACTAAGTGTTTGGCTCGTTGCTTAGCTTACGGGTTTACAGATTGATTAGCTAAGCAAGGAACCTTAGAGAAGGAGCATGCCAACTCAGTGGTAACATCTAGAATTTTGCAAAGCCAATTATCAAAAGGCATCTTCAATGAAGTATAGGAGATATTTTGATGTAGTAACATATCTAGGTGACCTGATGAGATAGTTGTCACCTCTTGGAGAGGTATGGAGATAATTATTGGAGATATTCCTTTGATGGAGTGGGAAGATGCCAGGGAAGCTAATTGTAGAATGAGGTGAAAACTCTATTGAATTCATTCTGAAAATATAGCTGATTAAAAAGGGTCTTATATAAGAAATATGACAGCAGATGTCAATAAATCTCCTTGATTCTGGCAGCTAGCAAATGGGAAAAACAATCCCAAGGAAATAAAGGCTGGAGATTGTGAAGAGAGAGAGAAAAAGGGAGAATCCCTAATTATTGTTATTGAAAAACTGTAAAGAATACACATTGGACTTGGGTATATATATACATGCTAGTGGGACCCACAATACAGTAAGGAAAGAAAAGGAAAAGGAAAAGTAAATAACCTAAATAACTATACATTATCTAACACTCCCCCTCAAGCTGGAGCATATATGTTATATGCACCAAGCTTGTTACAAATGTATTTAATTCTAGGACCTCTGAGAGATTTAGTAAAAATATCTGCTAGTTGATCATTTGAATTGACAAAACTAGTCGCCACACATCCTGATGCGATCTTCTCTCTAATGAAGTGACAATCAACTTCAATGTGTTTGGTCCTTTCATGGAAGATTGGATTGGATGCAATATGCAAAGCGGCTTGGTTGTCACAGATGAGCTTCATCTGTTCATCCTTTCCAAATCTCAACTCCCGAAGAAGATGTTTCAGCCATATGAGTTCACATGTTGCCAGAGTCATAGCTCGATACTCAGCTTCAGCACTAGATCTGGCCACTACATTTTGTTTCTTACTCTTCCAAGATATTAGGTTACCTCCCTCCAATAAAAACACAATACCTGGAAGTGGAACGTCTATCTGTGGGTAAGCCAGCCCAATCTGCATCTATGTAACCAACAACTTGGGTATGACCTCTGTTCTCGTACAATACACCTTGGCCTGGTGTGCTTTTGATATATTGAAGAATGCGGATTACAACATCCCAATGGCTATCACATGGTGACTGTAGGAATTGACTAACAATACTTACAGGAAAAGAAATGTCTGGACGAGTAATGGTGAGGTAGTTTAGTTTACCTACAAGTCGCCGATATCTCCCAGGATCTCCTAAAGGCTCCCCCTGTCCTGGTATAAGTTTGACATTTGGATCCATAGGAGTGTCTACTGGTTTACAGTCTAACATACCGGTTTCTTCCAAGATGTCTAAAGCATGCTTCCTTTAGGAAAGAACCACACCGGAACTGGATTGAGCTATCTCAATCCCTAAGAAATACTTGAGTTTCCCCAAGTCTTTAGTCTGAAAGTGGGTGAAAAGGTGTTGCTTTAGGTTCTGAATATCATTCTGATCACTGCCTGTAATGACGATGTCGTCCACATAAACTACCAGATAAATACACTGCCCCGAAGAGTTATGATGATAGAAAATGGAATGGTCTGCTGTACTGCGGAACATGCCAAACTCCTGAACAACAGAACTAAAACGGCTAAACCATGCTCGAGGAGATTGTTTCAAGCCATATAGAGAACGGCGTAACCTACACACTAAACCAGACTCCCCCTGAGCAACAAAACCAGGTGGTTGCTCCATATAAACTTCCTTAGCAAGATCCCCATGAATGAAAGCATTTTTAATATCTAACTAATAAAGAGGCCAAGAACGCATAGCAGCCATGGAGAGCAATAGAGGAACAGAAGCTATCTTGGCAACAGGAGAGAAAGTGTCACCATAATTAGAACCATAAACCTAAGTA
Source organism: Vitis vinifera (assembly GCF_030704535.1). Lineage (NCBI taxonomy): Eukaryota > Viridiplantae > Streptophyta > Magnoliopsida > Vitales > Vitaceae > Vitis > Vitis vinifera. The sequence continues at coordinate 23,962,429 of NC_081809.1, forward strand.
TAGCCTGTAGCAACTAAGCGGGCCTTAAGGCGATCAACCTGACCATCAGGGTCAACCTTAACTGTGTAGACCCAACGACAACCAACTGTAGATTTACCAGAGGGTAAAACAACAAGATCCCAAGTGCCATTGGAGTGTAAAGCAGCCATTTCATCTACCATTGCCTGTCGCCAGCCTGGATGGGAAAGAGCCTCAGGGGTGCTCTTGGGAAGAGAAACAGAAGATATAACAGAAACAAATGCAGAATAGGGTGAAGATAATCGATGGTGACTCAAAAAATTGTAAATGGAATGAGGATTACGAGTAGATCGATTACTTTTTCGAAGAGCAATGGGTAAGTCAGTAGAAGGAGGCAAAGCCGGAGCAGGAGAAGCCGAAGGGATAGGAGGTGAGTCAGCAGGTACCTCGGCCAAAGAAGGAGGAATAGCGACACGATGACGGCGATGATAAACTTGAAGTGGGCGAGAAGGCACTGGATCAGGTGGGGAGATAATGGGAAGGGGTAAGACTTCAGAAACAGGAAGAGACTCAGAGGTGGAGAAGAACGGTGAGTCCTCAAAGAAAGTGACATCAGCGGAGAGAAAGTAGTGATGAGTCTCAGAGGAATAACAACGATAACCCTTTTGAAGTCTGGAATACCCCAAGAAGATGCATTTTGTGGCTCTGGCAGAAAGTTTGTCTTGTCCAGGAGTGAGAATATGAACAAAGCAAGTACAACCAAAAACACGAGGAGGAAAGAAATAAAGTGGTTGGTCAGGGAAAAGAAAGGAATGAGGAATCTGATCATGTAATACAGATGAGGGCATACGATTAATCAAATAACATGCTGTAAGAACAGCGTCCCCCTAAAAACGAAAAGGAACATGATTATGTAGAAGGAGAGTACGAGCTGTCTCAACAAGATGTCGATTCTTACGTTCAGCTACCTCATTTTGTTGAGGAGTATGAGCACAAGAAGACTGATGAATGATCCCATGTTGGGACATAAATGAAGTAAATGGTGCAAAAAAATATTCACTGGCATTGTCACTGCGCAACACACGAATAGAAATATTGAACTGGGTTTGGATTTCAGCATAAAATTTCTAGAAAATAGAGAATAACTCAGCTCGATTTTTCATTAAAAATAACCAAGTACATCAAGAATAGTCATCAATAAAAGTGACAAAATACTGAAATCCTAAAGTAGACGCGGTCCGACAAGGACCCCAAACATCAGTGTGGACAAGTTCAAAAGGAAACTTTGCCCGATTATTCAAACGCTTTGGGAACGAGACATGAGTATGTTTCCCAAGCTGACAGGACTCACACGCAAGCAACGAAAAAGATAAAAAACTAGGGACCATTTTCTGGAACTTGGATAGACTAGGGTGGCCCAGGCGACTATGGATGAGGAGGGGAGCATCAGTGGAAATGCAAACTGCAGGTGAAGGCGAGGTGAGGTGATAGAGGCCTTGAGACTCACGTCCTATGCCAATCGTCTTCCCCGTACTCCGGTCTTGCAAGGTCACAAATTTATTAGAGAAAGTGATAGAACAGTTAAGAGTGCGAGTTATTTTGCTGATGGAAATAAGATTAAAAGGACACTCAGGGGCATAAAGGACAGAATGGAGAGGTAGGGAAGGGAGAGGATGAGCGAAACCAAAACCTTTAGCCATAGTTTGGGAACCATTAGCTAAAGTAACAGTAGGTAAGGCAGAGGTAGTAGTAATAGAAGAGAAAAGATCCTTATTACCAGATATGTGATCAGAAGCGCCAGAATCTAGAATCCAAGGTCCAAGAGAAGATGTGTGGGTAAGACAAGCAGAAGCATTACCAGTCTAGGCAACAGAAGCTGACTTGGTGGCCTGATAACGGAAATAGTCGTCATACTCACTGTCAATAAGAAAAATACCCTGAGATGTGGAGGAATTGGGAGGCTGAGGCGACTGAGGATCAGATGATTGGGCCACGTGGGCAGTGCGGGGAGGCCGCCCATGTAACTGATAACACCGATCACGAGTGTGGCCAAGCTTATTGCAATAGGTGCAATGAGGACGTTGGCCTCTACCTCGGTTACCACTGCGTCCTCCTCGAGAGTTAGTTTGAGAAACTAACACAGAAGAATCTGAAGTGTTATCAGATGGCAAAGTCTGAGTGGAGGAGATACGGAGAAGGCGAGCAAACACATCATCCAAGGATAGAACGGAGGAACTGCAAAGAATCTGATCGCGGACGGTCTCGAGATCTGGACGGAGGCCAATAAGCGTAAGAACCATAAATAACTTGTCAATCTGTATTCGTTGATCCCCAACATCAGTAGTAAGAGGCATCATGGTCAAGAATTCCTCCTTAAGAGAGGCAATTTGGCCAATATAAGTAGATAAATCCATGTCTTGTTGTCTGACATTGACAATAGAAGAAGCCACCTTATAAAGACGTTGGATATCATTCGTGTATAGCCCTTTCGCCTGATTCCAAAATTTAAAGCATGTTTTGTAGGCCCGAAGATGATACAGAATCTTAGGATCAATTGATTGCCATAACACACTACATAACTGTGTATCTATCTTCCTCCATTGTACTCTGTCAACCTCAGGGATATCCGCCTCCTGTGTAACAAGGTGATCCTCATAACCTTGACCCATAAACCAAAGCTCCACAGAGGTAGACCAGGACAAATAATTTTCACTGCCAGCCAATTTCTCCGAAGTAATCATAGGAGATCCAGATATGACAGAGGAAAAAGTGGAACTTTTAGTAGTCATATCTACTTATCTGGTGAATGAAATACGTTTGGATCGAAGAGAGCCTTAATACGACTTATCGCGGACTTCTTAAGACACGTGCAGGGCTCGGGGTGGAAAGGAAGTCACCGGAGGTCGTTGGAAAGGTTGTTTAGAGGGCCGGCGGAAACAAAAAACCCAAAAAAAAATGCACTTTCAGGGCTTGAATGACATAGTCAAAGATGGAGGGTGGATAGACGGCGTTAGGCGAGGCTAGAGGTGGAAGGGTGTGGCCGGAAAGTGACCCACACGCCCTCACGCGCCGGAGCGTGAGATTCAGGCCTCTGGAGAAGAGACGCGCGTGGATGATATTCTTCCTCCGGTGCTTTGAGAAAAGTTGAAGACCTCCTCCTTGCGCACCTGATGGTGTGGTCGGTGTCGGAAAAGGATGTCGCCGGAAAAGTCGCCGGCGGTGAGGGTTTTCTGACGGTGATATGGTTGATCGGAATGTTTTAGGAGATAGGAAGGATGACCGGAATGAAACACAGTCACTGAAAGATTTCCCAGAATGGATTCACGGATAAACCGGAAATAATTAGGGTTTTTTTTTTTTTTTCCTCCCTTGGCTCTGATACCATGTGAAAAGAGAGAGAAAAAGGGAGAATCCCTAATTATTGTTATTGAAAAACTGTAAAGAATACACATTGGACTTGGGTATATATATACATGCTAGTGGGACCCACAATATAGTAAGAAAAGAAAAGGAAAAGGAAAAGTAAATAACCTTGTTGAAATTCGGCATTCAAAGTTAGGGTTTTAATTTAGGAAAGTATTTTAGGAATAAAAAAGGAGAGATCATTTAGGATATTTCCTTAGGATTCAGTTTCCTATTTTTTAGGAGAGAATCAAGCTAGATAGATATTTTCTTATTTAGTCATTTGTGTATATATATGTGTATGGTGTGTACCGAAAAAATTAATAAAGGAGTTCAGAAATTCTTCATGGTATCAGAGCCAGTTTTCTGAAACCCTAATCCCTTCTGGCCGCCTCTTATTCAGGCCATCATTCATTCCAGCCAAACATCTCTAGCCATCTCTCAATCCGGCCATCTCTCTCTCTAGCCATCACTCATTTCGGCCAAGTCTCTCTGGCCATCTCTCAATCCGACCATCTCTCTCTCTGGCCATCAGTCCCTGTTCTCAGGCCGGTATCTCTGGTTTTCTTCTCTTCCCTATTTCCTGCAACCATATTCGACTGTCTTCCTCATCTCCATGACAAAATACGGAATGGCATCATCACAAGTATCCAGCGTCACGGCACCAGAATCAGGGGGCAATTCTGAAATTCCAAACCTTGGTGGCAGTGATTCCTCTCCTATTCTCATCATAGGACACAAATTAAATGGCCATAACTATTTACAGTGGTCACAATCTGTGTTGCTGTTCATTTGCGGTAAAGGAAAGGAAGAGTACCTCACTGGAGAAGCAGCCATGCCAGAAACTACAGAACCGGGTTTCAGGAAGTGGAAGATTGAAAACAGCATGATCATGTCATGGCTTATCAATTTCATGAACAATGACATAGGTGAAAATTTCTTGTTGTTTGGGACTGCAAAGGACATATGGGATGCAGCCAAAGAAACTTACTCAAGTTCTGAAATTACTTCAGAACTTTTTCAGGTTGAATCAGCCCTACATGACTTCCGCCAAGGAGAGCAGTCAGTTACTCAGTATTACAACACACTCACAAGGTATTGGCAGCAACTTGACTTATTCGAGACTCACTCATGGAAATGTTCAGATGATACAGCAACATACAGGCAGATTGTGGAACAAAAGAGAATGTTCAAGTTTTTCCTAGGACTAAACAGGGAATTGGATGATGTTAGAGGCCGAATCATGGGCATTAAACCCCTACCAAGTCTCAGGAAGGCTTTTTCAGAGGTTAGGCGTGAAGAAAGTAGAAAGAAAGTGATGATGGGATCCAAAGAGCAACCTACCCCAACATTGGATGCCTCTGCCCTTGCTGCTCGGTCATTTAATAGTAGTGGTGGAGATCATCAGAAACGGGATAGGCCTTGGTGTGATTATTGTAAGAAACTAGGTCATTATAAGGAGGCTTACTGGAAGCTTCATGGCAAACCGGTTGATTGGAAACCAAAGCCACGGTTTGACAGAGATGGCAGAGCACACGTGGCTACCAACTTTGAGAGCATATCTGTTCCCGAGCCGAGTCCATTCAACAAAGAGCAGATGAAGATGCTACAAAAACTATTAAGCCAAGTTGGCAGTGGCAGTACTACCGGGACAACCTTCACTGCTAATCGAGGAGGAATGAAGTCATGGATAGTGGACACAGGTGCTTCTTATCACATGACAGGAGATGCTGCCATTCTTCAAAATTACAAGCCAAGTAATGGTCATTCATCCATCCATATTGCTGATGGTTCAAAGTCAAAAATTGTCGGGACAGGTTCCATAAAACTTACTAAAGAATTGTATCTTGACTCTGTCCTCCATGTTCCAAACTTGGATTGTAATCTTTTGTTCATTAGCAAATTGGCCCATGATCTCCAATGTGTTACTAAATTTTATCCAAACTCGTGTGTTTTTCAGAACTTGAAATCGGGGAAGATGATTGGCAGTGCTGAACTGTGTTCCGGGCTCTACCTCCTCCCATATGGCCGATTCTCAAACCAAGTCTCTCAAGCAAGTTGCGTACAGTCTCAGAGTCTGTTAGAGTCTTTCAATTCTGTGTCAAATTCTAAGGTCAATAAAGATAGTGAGATTGTAATGTTACATTATCGCCTTGGTCATCCTAGCTTTGTTTACCTTGCAAAATTGTTTCCCAAATTATTTATCAATAAAAATCCAGCATCTTATCACTGTGAAATTTGTCAGTTTGCAAAGCATACTCGAACAGTATATCCTCAAATCCCATACAAACCTTCGACTGCTTTCTCTTTAGTACATAGTGATGTGTGGGGTCCCTCACGGATAAAAAATATTTCTGGCACTCGATGGTTTGTGACATTCGTTGATGATCATACACGGGTAACATGGGTTTTCCTTATGAAAGAAAAGTCAGAGGTCGGGCACATTTTTCAAACCTTCAATCTTATGGTTCAAAATCAATTCAATTCCAAAATTCAGGTCCTCAAGTTAGATAATGCAAAGGAATACTTTACTAGTAGTCTCAGTACCTATCTTCAATATCACGGCATTATCCACATAAGTTCTTGTGTTGACACCCCACAACAAAATGGGGTGGCTGAACGCAAGAATAGACATCTCTTGGAGGTTGCCCGGTGCCTTATGTTTTCCTCTAATATTCCAAACTATTTCTGGGGGGAAGCCATTCTCACAGCTACCTATTTGATTAACCGTATGCCATCCAGAGTGCTTACCTTTCAATCCCCACGTCAACTTCTCTTAAAAAAATTCCCTCACACCCGTGCAGCCTCTTCTGATTTACCACTCAAAGTATTTGGTTGCACGACATTCGTTCATGTGTATCCTCAAAATTGTAGCAAATTTGCTCCTCGAGCCAATAAGTGCATTTTCCTAGGGTATTCTCCAACCCAAAAAGGGTACAAATGCTATTCTCCAACCAACAAACGATTTTACACCACCATGGACGTCTCTTTCTTTGAACATGTCTTCTTCTATCCCAAATCTCATGTTCAGGGGGAGAGCATGAATGAACATCAAGTTTGGGAGTCTCTTCTTGAGGCTGTACCTTTTTCTCACTCAGAGTCACCAAATCCTTCCCAATCCGTGCCCATTGAGTTGTCCACACCCATGCCGTCATCAGTCCAGCCAGCCTAGCCCACAAATGTTCCTTCTCCCGTGACCATCCAGTCTCCCACGCCTATTCAACCTATAGCCCCACAACTTGCTAATGAGAACTTACAAGTATACATCAGGAGGAGGAAAATACAGGAATTAGAGCACGGATCACAGCCAACATGTGGCCAATATATTGACTCCATTTCAAGTCTACATGAAGAGAACATAGGTGAGGATAGGGTTGGAGAGGTGTCAATTCCCAGCATTGATGATTTTACTCTGCCTATTGCATTGAGGAAGGGTGTTAGGAGATGTACAGATCATCCAATTGGGAATTATGTTACGTATGAAGGGCTATCACCATCTTATAGAGCATTTGCTACTTCTCTTGATGATACTCAGGTTCCCAACACAATACAAGAGGCATTCAAAATTTCAGAATGGAAGAAGGCAATACAAGATGAGATTGATGCACTTGAGAAGAATGGGACATGGACTATCACAGATTTGCCGGTTGGGAAGAGGCCCGTGGGGTGCAAGTGGATTTTCACCATAAAATACAAAGCAGATGGATCAGTCGAGAGATTCAAGGCTCGTTTGGTAGCTAGAGGGTTTACACAATCCTATGGGATAGACTATCAGGAGACTTTTGCTCCTGTTGCAAAACTGAACACTATCAGGATTCTTCTCTCATTGGCTGCCAATCAAGATTGGTGCTTGTAACAACTGGACATAAAAAATGTGTTTCTAAATGGTGACCTAGAAGAGGAAGTCTACATGGAAATACCACCTGGTTTCGAAGGAAGTATGGCAAAGAATCAGGTTTGCAAACTCCAAAAATCCTTGTACGGCCTTAAACAATCTCCCCGAGCCTGGTTTGATAGATTCACAAAGGCAGTCTTGAAGCTGGGCTACAAACAAGGTCAGGCTGATCATACTCTATTTGTCAAGAAGTCTCATGCCAGGAAAATGGCCATATTGATAGTCTATGTCGATGATATTATTCTATCTGGGAATGATATGGAGGAATTACAGAATTTGAAGAAGTATTTGTCAGAAGAGTTTGAAGTTAAAGACCTTGGAAATTTGAAATATTTCCTTGGTATGGAAGTGGCTAGATCAAGGAGGGAATTGTAGTCTCTCAAAGAAAATACATACTCGACCTTCTTAAGGAGACCGGTATGCTTGGATGCAAACCAATTGATACTCCTATGGATAGTCAGAAGAAACTTGGTATCGAGGAAGAGAGTACACCGGTAGACAGGAGGAGATATCAGCGACTCATTGGGCGCTTGATTTATCTCTCACACACTCGGCCAGATATTGGCTTTGCAGTGAGTGCTGTAAGTCAATTCATGCACAGCCCCACTGAGGAACACATGGAAGCAGTCTACAGGATTCTTAGATATTTAAAAATGACACCAGGGAAAGGTCTATTCTTCAGAAAGACAGAGAATCGTGACACTAAAGTATACTCAGATGCGGATTGGGCAGGAAACATCATTGACAGGCGGTCCACTTCTGGATACTGTTCTTTTGTCTGGGGAAATCTTGTTACCTGGAGGAGTAAGAAACAATCAGTTGTAGCCAGAAGTAGTGCAAAAGCTGAGTACAAAGCTCTAACACAAGGAATCTGTGAAGGGATTTGGATAAAAAGGGTTCTTAGTGAACTGGGACAAACGAGTTCATCTCCGATTCTAATGATGTGTGATAATCAGGCAGCTATAAGCATAGCAAAGAATCCCATGCATCATGACAGGACCAAGCACATTGAGATTGACAGACACTTCATCACAGAAAAGGTGACTAGTGAGACGGTTAAATTGAACTACGTTCCTACCAAGCACCAAACCGCAGACATCCTCACCAAAGCTTTACCTAGGCCTAACTTCGAAGACTTAACTTGCAAGCTGTGATTATATGATATATATTCTCCAGCTTGAGGGGGAGTGTTGAAATTCGGCATTCAAAGTTAGGGTTTTAATTTAAGAACGTATTTTAGGAATAAAAAAGGAGAGATCATTTAGGATATTTCCTTAGGATTCAGTTTCCTATTTTTTAGGAGAGAATCAAGTTAGATAGATATTTTCTTATTCAGTCATTTGTGTATATATATGTGTATGGTGTGTACCGAAAAAATTAATAAAGTAGTTCAGAAATTCTTCAAACCTAAATAACTATACATTATCTAACAGAGATATTATCCTTATCTCTTTCTTTAAACAAATAAAAAACTTAATGAAAATAGGCTACAGCCAATGATCTCCTCAAATTGCCCTATAAAATAGGGCTCTAAACCTGGAATTTCACACTAACCAGTGAAAGTGGGGGCCATAGTCTGTCTTAGCATGTTAGGATCACCTCTCTTTTAGTTAACTCATGACGTGGATGCTGCTTCCATTAGGTGGGACATGGTAGGTGTTTTCTCTTTCTCTATCGGGGTAGCATGAATGAAGGCAGTCCTAAAATTTTTGGTTTTTGTTTTTTTTTGTTTTTTCCATTTCTTTTTCCTTTTCTTACACATCCATTTTTAAGGGTCCTGCTGTGGACTTTCCTGGCTGGCCACACATTGTATTCGTCATAATATTTCTTCAAATTCATCCCATGTTCTTGCATCCTGACTGATATGCGTCTAATATGCTCCATTAACTATTGTTATCTTCTCAGTGATCATCCTCCTTAAAGTTCACACTAGCTGAATTGACATTTTTTTCTCGGTATCAATCTTGTTTTTCAGCAATTCTATCTTGCTAGGAGCCCTATCGTTTTCTTGAAGCATCTAGTATTTTACCATTTAGGAGTCAATACAAAAGGCAGTTATTGTTTTTAAGCAGACTTATTTTTCAGATCTTGTTCCTATTCCGAGAGAATAGGGTCTTTTTAGCTACAAATCATAACATTAACATCTGCACTGACGATTCTATCAATTGCAAAGGTCCAGAGATAGCCCATGTCTTTACTTGCATGTATTTTGATGAGGACTTTCCATTCTTTTGCACATATACGCCTACTGTTTGCCTATGAATAGACTTCTTTTACTTTATAATGACTCAACCTTGTTATTTTCTTCTTTTTATGATGTAGAAATCATCTTTCAAAAGATATGAAGTATCCTATGTTTATAGGAGAGCAATTGGTCATTCAGCACCAAACCGTTATCTTCAGGTATGCATCATGGAAGATACTTATTATATCTTTATATCTCTTCATTAATTCTCAACCAAATTACATGTAGCCAAATGAGTGAATGGTGTTTCCATTAACTTGCTGGCTGAAGTTGATGTAAACTTAAGCTCCCATTAATAAAATTTCTCTTAAATAGGGAGATTTTGATATGATTGGAGGTGCAACAGCATTGACAGAGGCAGAGGTTATCAAGGTACCATGATATTTTCATCAACCAATCCTTCTAACCCTCACAATTACAAATGAAATGATTGCTGGTCCATTTTCTAAAGGTTTTAATATGTTGATTTGCCTGAAATTGTGATATATTTGATGAAACTAGTTGTAATTCTAACTGCTTGACAACTCTTCTTTTTGATGGTCTTGGAATGGAAGTGAAGTCACTCTTCTTCACAATACATTTTTGGTTATTAGATGTTGTGGTTGGTGTTGTACTCTGGGTACTCTTTGACCAATTTGGTTAGTCAACGGCAAGTAGTTATGAATTGGAATACAATGCTTTGCGAAGTTGATTAGAGTGGATTCAATATTTTGGTTTAGCTTCAACATTAGGGTGTTATTAAACTGAAATCAATTTTCATGTATAGAATTATTTAAACCATGCTTCAAACTGGTGACTCTCTTGAAGCAGAAAATGCATGAGTTTAGGATGATCCATTTTAAACAAAATTAGTTGGTTACATGTATATATTGTCCCAACCTATAAATTAACTTCCTTAGTTATATTAGTGTATCCCTTCACTCTATTTCCTCAAGGACTAGAGACAGATTTTTCAAAGTGAACATGAGGGGCCATAGGGGCCAGATTTTAGGACTTCTTTGACACTCGTATAGGGTTTGTTATTGAGGGCAAGATTTTAGTTTTGTGGAATGCTAAAAAAGGTGGATGGGTGGATTCAGTGCCTATTTTAGCCTGTCTTGTAAGGCAGTAGAGAGCCATTGAAAGATGTTTTCCCACATCTTTGGATTATTGATCTCTCTCCTAGTCTAGTTGCTCCTTTGCTTAGAAGTCTATGTTGCCGTGAACATGAAGTTGACAGGCTGGCCAGAGGGGAGTAGACCTCCATTAAGTTTGTTGGGGACTTACTTTCTCCTTATCTAAATATCTTTGGTTTTTTTGCTGTGGTTTTATTTTTCCTATTGTTGGGAGCTGCTTTTTAGGCTTATTTCTCATCTTCCTTGAAAGGGCCTTGAGGCTTGGCTCAAGTGGTAGGAGGTTAGGTGGGGTTGTGGAAGGTTGCAGGTTGAAGATGAATCTCACCTATGGATTACACCTAGAGGGGAGGGGGTGAATAGGTTCTTTTGCAACAATTAGAGAAGGTGTCTTACAAATGTTCACAATTCTCCTGTTTTTCTCCTATGAAATGATCTTCTCTTTAAAACTTATGAACAAACAAGAAAGTCACAAGCAACAATTGATGCACCAACACTCTCCCAAATAAGTTATTCAATACAAGTCACATGCAAATGAAACAACACTCCCCAAACATGATATATAAGACATTGCATCAACATAACTCAATGAAAATATCATAAGCTCTGAAATACTAATCAAAAGACAAGATAGAATAGAGAGACAATGACACTGATTTTTTTAATTTGGAAAACCTTCAAAGAGATAAAAAACCACGGGCCTCATGCAATTAAATAATTCACTATGAAGAAAAATTAGCTAAGTACAACCCAGCCCAAGCCTTTCATCCTCTCTCATACCACTGGCTTAGAACTTTCAAGCTTTAGCTACCACCTTTCTTCTTCTGGAAAACACTTGGAATCCACTCTAAGATTTGATCTTGGCCTCTTCTTGAGTCCACATAAGAAGAAACTTAGGTTTTGCCCCAATATGTTAAATATAAGAGCAATATGAGAGTTAGGATGAATAACACGGTGAATCAATCCATTTAGAGCAAAGATTTCTTACTCAAAAATTGATTTTCAATTCAAACCCAAAAATTTTCTCATAAGGCAAACATTCCCCAATTAGGTAAGAAAAACTTGAAGCTCAAAAACAAGGTTTTTATTCTCATAGTGGTCCTCACCACTTCTAGAAAGAGGGCTTAAGTATTAGGGTTTTGAAAACCATCAAATGATTGAGAATGATTTGAAAAAAGATGAAGAAATGTAGATTTAATCGAAATTTGATTGATCAGAGAAGAATGAAAGAAGTAGATAAAGTAGAGACTGTTATCCTCAAGGTAGATTGATTAGAAAGCGATCCAAAAGATTTAAACACTATGTTTTGCACTCCTTGAGCAACCACTATATTTTTCAATAAAATGATAAGAGTTTAAAAACATGGTTGATCAATGTTTGCCATCATCCAACACCTCAAATGCACTTACCATCTCCTCTAGCCATCTTCAAGCACGAACAATTTGGAAAAGGCAAGTGTTCAATGGAGGATTTGAAGAGTATGAGCTACGAGACACAATGAGAATTGCCAATACACAAAATACGCTTACATAGGTTCAAGTCCTAGTGATGACAAAATGAACAAAAAATTCATATATATCTCAAGTTACCAACTTTCCTAAAAGCCTAAGCTGTTAGGAGTTGGGCTCACAATGCATATCATATTCTAACAACCCCAAATGTGTGACCCCATATCCGCATATCAAAGGCATAGATACCCATAGCAGCAAACAAATCACAAGTTTGTGATCATAGATAAAACATAAAATGTGTGGATTTAGATGCTATAACGTGCAGGTAAACTATAGTAGCAAACAAATCACAAATTTGTGATCACAAGTAATTAGACAGATAATATATGAGAAAAGGACTTGAACTTGAGACCTCCAATTAATTAGAGTTCTAATATCATGTTAAGTTACTAACTTTCCTAAATGCTTAGACTGTTAGGATTTCGGCCCATAGTGTATATCATGCAATTCTTATTTGTAATTTTGAAAAATTAATGATTAGTATATGATCCATGAAATATTATTAATTCCTTCACAAGTAGTTGGCATAGAGTGATCAGAGATTTGTGTGTATTGTCTTACCAATTGTGTTTGTGGTCCATGCCTATGGTTGATATGGTAATATATTGTATTACTGAATTTGTTATATTTTTTTTCTTATCGGCAGGTGGCAATGGACATTGTAACCCATTTCTTCCATTCCAATTCATGCGGTATTCATCTAAATCATGGTGATTTATTGGAGGCTATCTGGTCTTGGATAGGAATCAAGGCAGAGCATAGGCAGAAAGTGGCAGAGGTATATCTACTAGATATTCTTATGAGAGCGTATTGCTAAGTTTGCAAAGTTTTGACCTTACAAATGCTTCCATTTTCTAAATGAAGCTTCTCTCTATGATGAGTTCTTTGCGGCCTCAATCCCCTGAACGGAAATTAAAATGGGTGGTGATAAGGCGACAGCTTCAGCAGGTTTGTGGAAAAATTGCTAAAATACCTTTACATTTAATAGATACTATTACAATATACTACATTAGCAGTTAGACTTTTATTTAAGTTTTAGTTTTCTCATGGATTCTGCAACTGAAAACCTACAGTATTTGGAATTGGTTTGTGCTTTTTTAATGCTTCTTTGTACATTCAAATGGACTTTAGGTGTGTATGAGCACCTAATATTATAATAAAACTATTTTTTAAAGAAAAGAAAGAGAAAAATAAGAGAGAGAATTGGACAAATTTTATGCTGTTCACTTAAACTTGAGGTATGTCCAAGGGTTGTATTGGTTCCAATATGCTCTCAAACAGAAAGAAATATAGACAATAGCATAGCCTTTTGGCAACTAACCATCTCTATATCCTCCAAGTAGTTAGGTTTTAGGTTTTAGTGCCTTCACAACTCCATAGGCGAAACAAAAGCAAAAGTGGTGGCACTTTGTGCCCATGCGCCTTACAGCATGATATGATGCATGTCATCATGACTCAGATCAGGAGGAGATTGGAAGACGTTTAGGGCATGGGTGGCTTTCTTGGCATGGAAAGATGTTGCAACAACATGGCACACAATATGTCACCCATGGGGTGGCTTGAGATGGGCGAAAAATGAAGATATTCAATTAGGTTGACACACGGCTAGGGGACAGAAAATGTGGATTGCTGAAGCATGCTTGCAAACATGTGGCATGGGGTTAGAATATGGGCTAATTTGTGGGGCAAGTCGTGAGCATTGTGGGAAGTTGGGACAACTATCGTGTCTGATGGGCACGACAGTTGTGGGGCACTTGGTGTGACACCTGGCTTGAGGGAATTACAATGTACCAGATTGTTGAGCATGAAATGCGTATCAAGGAAGCGTGCTAGACATGTGACACAAGCCAAGCAAGTCTCTAAAGCGCCTAGGCATGCACAAATGCAACAGGGCAATAGGTGACATGATCCAAGGAGAAAAATTGAGCAACACTAACAAATGGCATCATTATAGGTCATGGGAGCAACTGCTGGCCATCTAGACATGGGTAGAGAAAGTTGGGGCTGATTCTTCTGATCATGGGAGCAATCCACTAAGCACACAACTGCTTTGTGAGTCGGCTGAAGTGGTCTGCTGGTGGCCCAGTGGGGGTTGCAAGAGTAACCTCCTTAGTTTATAAATATTAGTTGTCAAACTTTTATGCCTAAAGTAGAGAGATTTGCCTGAGACTCTCAGTCTAAGTGTCTTGTTTTGCAAGCCTAGGCTGTTTCTTTTATTTTTTTACTAGAATTATATCACAGTCCACCTCTTTAAAAAAAAAAAAAAAAAAAATGGGATTCAATCTGAAAACTTTCCCCATGGACCCACTAAACAAATCCAAAGGGCTTCCATTTTACTTTTCACATCCCCTTCCCCCACCTGAATCCACATCACCTTGCCAACCTCTGCTTAAGAAGCACTAACAACTTCAACAGAGGACTTACCCTTAAGGGGGACAAGTGAACCACCCACCACAATTAGAGACTTATCCTCTGGAGGTAACATAGCAATATTGGATTTAGGAACTACCCCAATCTCCTTAACTTCCCAGCCAAAATACTCCAGCCCCCTGGATACCTCCTGCCTTCTAGGAACACCAAGGTGAATCTCTCCGCCTCTAGAGAGCAAATGAGCTCAACAAGAAATGACCTGTGACATTGCTATGTAGCTCCAGCTTATAACCCTTTCCCCTTCTCCACACCTTCTTGAAGGGCCTGCCTACATCCTTAAGAAAACATGCTTCCACCCCTTCAAAATGAAACCAACTTAAGAATTCCTGACCCCTCTCTAGATTTCAAGAATTTTGACTCCACTCCAAATGAGCCATTGCCTCCTTGCATTGCAGCTTCTCTTTTAATAGGATTCCACCTATTCCAACTTTTCTAAAGCTTGAACACCATTATCAGAGATTTCTCAGCAGATTCAGGAATGGCTAATATATCATTTTGATGTCTTAGCATGTTTGCTTCATGTTGAGTCCATGTCCCATATTCATGTCCATGCTACATAATTCTTTTTTTTTTTTTTTTCTGGATAAGTCATGCTACATAATTCATTATTGAGGATGCCTTTTAGAATTTAAGAATTAATCTCTTATATATCTTAAAGTCACTGGAAGAAAGAATGTTATTCATTCAAAATTTAAACACTACCATAACTAGATGTGAAGCACCTAAGTGGATGCGATGCATATTGTTATTTAGGACCTCATGTTGGATCTACAACTAAATAAAGAAGCATGAGACGAATAAACAAAAGAATAAAAGTTTGATAGAACTAGGAATTCCTAAGTGATTACTGAATTTGATGTATTGGTATACTAAGCATGAGCTATTTGTCATCTTAGAACTAATCAATATGTAAAACTAAACTAAATTCATCCTTGTTATGTGCTTTCTTCATAAGGTCATCTTCTCACAGTCAATCATGTTGAACAACCAATTTTCTTAGAAGCTTAAGTTTATAGGATTTGGGTTTACAATGTATTTCATGCTCTTCAACACTTTCCCTCACGTGTAGGCTCTTTTTTTATGAGGGCTTACATGCAGGCTTAATAAATGGGGGAAATAAATATACGATGGAAAGTTCTAACTCATGACCTCTCACTAAACAATGTCATGATATCATGTTGAACAACCGGTTTTCCTAAAAGCTAAAGCTATGAAGGTGACTTGATCTGTCTAGCCACATCCATGGGCTACCAAGGCGATGTGAGCTATAAAGGCCTTTTTTAAAAAAAAAAAACGAGGGTTCCCATAAATTAAATGTTTAGTGTCATGGCACACGACTTGTGCTTCAACATGTGATATTTGTCATAGTATGTACCATGATGCCTAGGATGGCATGTGCCATGATTCATGCCAAGACTCATGTCATGATGCACAACACATGTCATCGTCGATTCCATGACACATACCATGATGTGTGACATGTGCCACAATCAGTACCATGATACATGTTATGACTTGTGATATAATGCATAACTCATGCAACAACTCATGCCATGACTCGTGTCATGATGCATGATGTGTGTCATCGCTCGTGCCATGATGTGTTTCATCGCTTGTGCCATGATGTGTGTCATGTCTCTTGCTATGGTAAGATGATAGCCCCATGTTGCCATAGGTTATCGACTCATGCTACCATGGGCTATTGAATCATGTTGCAATAGGTTTCCAACACGTGCTGCCAATTCGTGGTTGTAGAGCATGCTACCATGGGTTATTGAGCCATGCTGCCACTGACTGTTGAGCCATGAAAATGAGGCTTCCGAAAAGTAAATGTTTAGTGTTGTGATGCTTGCTATTGCTCGTATCATAGCCTGTGTCATAATATGTGATGTGTCCCACGGCCCGTTCCATGACTTGTGGCATGATTCATGCCATGACACATGCCATGATGTGTGACGCGTGCCATGACTCATTCCGTGACTCGTGATGTTTGCCACAACCCATGCCAAGACTTGTGCCATGATATTTGTGATGGCTTGTGTGATGACTTGTGGTTGATACTATGACACATGCCATGGTGTATAAGGAGTGTCACGATTCATGACATGACTCGTGCCCCAACCAGTGCCATGATGTGCGATGCGTTTCATTGCTTGTGCCTTGAGTCATGCCACTGCTCGTCTCATGACTCCTAGTACAACTCGTACCATGCGTTTGACCCCCTATGCCATGATGTGTGATGCTTGCGACCGCCCTTGTCATGAATCATGCAAATGTTTAGTGTCATGATGCGTGACAAGTGCCAAATCCTGTGCCATAACGACTATAGGCTTGATGCACCATGACTCATTTTGACACGTATCATGGCACATGACACATGGCACAATACTTGTCATGACATGGCTAATACACAAGCTTTTACGAGTATGCCACTAGCTACCTTGTTGTGTATTTAACAACGCCATTGATGGATTGGTGCTAATGTGGCTTCCTACCACTATGCCTTGACACGTTGTTAGATTATGGAGTAGGCTCAATTATGCAATGTTATACCTTGCTTAGGAGCTCTTTTAACTTCTTGTGATTTCATAAGCTTCATTTTCATCTAATTATAGCATATTCTCACCCAAATGCTATTTTACTATTTGTTAAGGTTTTTTTGAATTTTTTTCTTATTTATTATTAATTTTGGAATTTTCATCTCTTATAATTTTGACAAAGAATGGTGCATTAATCCATGGTTTCATGTTCCAAATATTATTCCATGTGAAATACAATTTATAAAAATAATTAAGCTAATTTTTACTATTTTTCCTCATTTTTTCTTATATTTTATATTTGGGCCTAAAAAAAATTATTTATCTTTTCCATGGGTACATACAATTTTTCCAAAGACATTTTTGCAAAAGAAACCAAATTAATGTGTTTTGAATTAAAATACACTATTATGTCTCTTCAAGTATGGGTGTTGTCTGCTCTAAGCACTTTGAAAAGGGCTTAAAATGTTTTTTTTAAAAAGGGGGCGGGGGGTTGTTTACCTGCATGAGCTAGGCAACAACTTAGGCATGTGGCACAACATGCCACCCCTAAGTCCATGGCACACAAATGCAAAGAGTGTATGTATGCTAACAATATTGTTGGAAGCTCTTTCATGCAATTGTGGTCACCCTATGTCTAGTTTCTTAGAAAAACTACTTGTCTCAAAAAACATGCCAATTGGCAAGCCATCATCATATGGAGGGTTGCACGTGCCTTTGGCTAGACGTTGTCCATTGAAAGGCATGCAAATGTTCTACTCCCTCATACAACTATTGCCCCTCCCACACACTCTTATTGGTCCTTCCTAACCTAGAAGCCGTCAGCCCACCCACCTCATGGTTCATTAGGCAACACGTGTCACTCTCAGAAAAACGTTGCATGTTGGAGTTCCACATGCCTTTGTCATGGTGTTTCCATCGAAAGGGCATGTGAACATTCAACTCATGCACTTGATGAGTGTCGTTTCCCTCCCACTCACTCTCAATTCCTCCACAACAAGGACCTCCTAAACACCTGCCTAAGGCTCATGTGGGCACTATACATGTTGCTCACAAAAAACCATCATTGGTGCAGGTTGCACACTCCTTTAGCATGACTTTGCAATGAAAGGGCGTGCCGATGTGCTACATTCTCTCCTCAATGAGTACCACATCCCTCCCACTCAAACCCATTCCTCCTGAGCTAAGTCCTTCACCACCCAATGGTGGCTTGTGTGGGCACTAAGAATATTCACGTCATCGTGCCTGTATTGGTCCTATATTGTTCATGTGATGTTGTGCTTGAGTGAACTTGATTGTGTATGAGTGGTGTCTAGGTCATGCGGGTTAGTAGGTTCCTTACTTTGTCCTACATAAGGATATATTTTATGGGGAATTGATCCCTTTAGTACCAAGAAAACCTATTTCTATGAGGATATGTCACAATTGGTAAGCCCCTTTGCAAGGAAGCATTATTTAATAGGATATTCTTGAAGAATTAGCAATTGAATGCAAAAAGGGTATTTGAGACAGTTTCGAACACAAGAGATTGATGAGCTTTGGATATCATCACTTGCCTATGAACAAAATCACACTAAACACACAAGTATTTACGTTGTTCAGCATATACCCTACATCCACCATTGAAGAGAGCAAAAAGAATTTCAAAGTTGTACAAAAGAGATCACAATCTAGAGCTTTCAAACCCACAAGCCTTACACCTAAAACCTCTCTGTCAAAATGTAACTCTCTCTCTCTCTCTCTCTCTCTCTCTCTCTTTCTCTCTCTCTCTCTCTCAAATTTTCCCTATTAACATGGAATATATATATATATAGGCAACCACTCCCTTTATTATGAAGGAAATTAACTTCTATCATTGCAATAAAAAAAGCCCCTGTACATAGAAGTATTTCTAATAGAAAATTCTGAAATTGAATGCAAATACAGTTTTGAGGCAATAGATGCATGATGCTTTGGATATCTATCATTGTCCTCCAATAATTTGGCACATGGGACTCTATCTAGAACAAAAGCTAAGGAAAAACCATGGTGATTACAAAGTACATCTTTTATGAACAGGTAAGAGTTGTAAATGCACACTTAGTACTGAATGGAATCTAGCCATAGCTGAAGGGGGCTAACCATTGAGGCTATCCAAAGCTGAAGGCCTCTCCAATCTTTTAGTTTAGGGAGATTTTTCAATGGTTGTATCTTGGGCGAACAAGAAAGGAAGAGGTTCTTGAAGGTTAGATAGGTGGCTCTGTCAAATCCTTGATATTGCCTCAAAGTTGGAGTGTGCCTTTTGTCAGATTCCTCAACTAGCTAATCAAGTAGCAAACTCATTAGCAAAGAGGGGTGCAAAACATTTTGACCTCCTTTGCAAAGGATTTTTTTATCTTCATGAGGAATTGAAACTCTTTCTTGCTTTTGATCAAAATGTTGTAAGGTTGTTATGGGGAGAAGGATTTCTAGGATTTCTCATCCTTCTGTGTACCTAATTATTTTTTGGCAATGAAATGTTTGTTTATGATTTAAAAAGTGCTGAATGGATTCTCCCTCTCTGTATTCCGAGCTGGTAAGGATATTTAAGCTTTTATTGTTAGAGTTAAAAAGGTTCTTCTTGATTTGTGTCTGTGCTATTAATAGTCTTGCACATCAAGAACTATGTTGCATGCAGAATTGAGATGGCACCAAGTGAATTAAAGTGGCTTTTATCTCTTACTCTGCACTCCTCTGCAGGAACTTAATCTAGCAGAAGCTGTTGTAAATAGGTTGCAAACAGTAGGATTAAGGTTCTGTGGAGCTGCTGATCAGGCTCTTCCTAGATTGAGGGGAGCCCTGCCCGCTGGTATGTTAATATTCATCTTTGTTGTGGGTTTTACATTTACATGTATATGTATAATGAATTTGTGCTCATTTCTCGCATCACTGATGCAGATAAACCTACACGCAAGGCACTTGATGAATTGGCAGATCTTTTTAGCTACTTAAGAGTCTGGAGGATCGAAAAACATGTTTTCATAGATGCCCTTATGCCCCCGACAGAGTCTTATCATAGGGATTTATTTTTTCAGGTACCAGAGCATCAGTCATATTTTTCTATTTTTACCATTAATTATATCAATCAAACACCTTGTATCACTCTCTCAAAAGCAGGTAACTTTATTGCATTTGCCTGGAATTGTGCAGCTATTTGGTAGAAAAGAAAAGAAAAAAAATGAAAAAAGGAGAAGAGAAGTAAGAAAGGGTTTTGCTGAACTGTTCTCTATAGTTGACACCCTTTACTTAATATATGCATGCAAAATGGAAAATTATAACTGACAACTATACTCTTTACCCTTTACTCATTACTAGTTATATCTCAATAGTCTCCCTCAAGTTGTTGCTTGTATATCACACACGGTGACTAAAACCCAGTGAAATGCATGAAATTTTACCCCCTTAGTAAGAAAACTTTTAAGTTGATAGCTAGTTTTTCACAAATGGTGTAGCTTTGATACCAACTGTGAAACACAACTGTTGTATGCTTGCAAAAGAAACATTTCCTTTGTTTCATTACTTTGGAATTGCATGGTAGGTTCTTGTGAAAATGGAATTCATGTTCTTCTAATGTCAGTCGGTAACCAAGTTAAAGTTTACTCAGCGCAGATATACTTAATGAAGGAGAACAATCCTGGATCACTCAAAGAAGGAGTATTGCTCGCAATTGGCGGTCGCTATGATCAACTGCTTCGTGAAATGTGTTTTGCATCTGTAACTCCCTTTAAATATTTATCATTTTTCTATTATTATTATTATGTGTGCATGGAAACACTATTTCAAACACATAAAAATGCTCCACGTGAAACAGAAACTTATATTTGGGCAATAAAGGTGTCCATGCATATTATGTTGTAACAATATGGTTGTTCAAGCAAACACACTGAAGCAACATGGTTGATCATTGTTGCGTATGACATTAAGAAATACAGTGCCCTGCTTGGAGAGACGTATATTTCCTGAGCTTGACACTTCTGTCTCTGAACATGGTATATTTGTTTTATTTGTGAACTTTGTAAAAAATATGAATTCTAATGTTTCTATTTTGGCAAGTTCCCTACTTTTGCATTCCATTTTTCAGGTTAGATTGATACATCATTGAATGGCTCAGAATGCATGCCTACAGCATTCAGTGTTATCTTACCTGTTGTGGGAGATATGTAGTAAAGTGAATAATCTGTTCTGCAGGATTATATGTACAGAAAGTACCTGATTATAGGGGGCCTGAAAAGATAATGTGACAAAAATGGGGGCTTCAGGAGGCACTTGTATTCCCCATGAAATTGCCTTTACCAGTCCTTTATGGGTTTTTTCCTTTTTCCTCTCACCTCAAACCCCAAAGCTTATACCACATCCACCACTAGCACCTCCATCACTTACAGCACGATTATCACAACTACAACTAACATTGTCACACCCATGGCTGTGGGGATCCCTAACAGTAGGAAAGTTTAAAGTTACCAAAAAGTAGTTCTTGGAGTAGGAGTTCGATTTCCTCTCCTTCCTCAAGCTATGTTGTTAATGTATCATAATTCTCTCTCAATGGCTGGGTTGACCTCTGGTGTTGGGTTCAATTCTACTGGAATTTCCTTTCTTCTTCTAATTTTCAGCATCATTGGTGTAGTTTGTTCTGTTTCCTAGTGAATTATGTCTGTTAGTGCAATCATGACAAGCTTCCATGACCCTAAAGCACCAGAAGTTGTTGAGTTCTGTCATTCTAGGATCTAATATTAATCTAAAAATTTATATTAGCATTTATCTGTCATGCATTCAGTCAATTGAAGTTTTGTCTGGGGCTGAAGGAAGATTGGAGGATACTACTACTGATCTCCCTACTGAAGTAATTGCCTCTTGGAATAGGTCTTTCCTGTTTTAGTCGCATGATTTTGAGATGACTACATCTCTTTGTTAGTGCTTTGTTTGCTTGCTTGGAATAATTGAGGCTCAACTTTAATGAGAAGTTTCATTGCAGTCCCAATTTTCTGTAGGCAATCCCACATGTCTTGGATGTTTGCTAGTTCTTCCAAAATGTTAGGCCAATTTTTCCACGTGTACTTTCTGTATCAAATTCCAGGAATGGACCATTATGCACATTTGTCAACATGCATTATAATTTACAATTACGATATTATAATAACTACCTTATTAGTGATTTCTCCCTTCTCTTTCACCCAGAAATCAAATCCTCCGGGTGCTGTTGGGGTCAGCCTTGCCCTAGAGACAGTGATTCAGCATTCTTCCATGGATATCCGACCTTTTAGGTGCAACCTTCTTTGTGTCTTTGTCTTACTCATTTTCCTCATTCTTTTTTCTCCTTGTAAATTTTGACTTTACTGGTCACCATCCTCAGAATAATCCATACACTGTTTTCCTTACTGCTGCAGAAATGAAGTTGGTATTAATGTTCTTGTTTGTTCAAGAGGAGGAGGTGGGTTATTGGAAGAACGCATGGAACTAGTTGCTGGGCTATGGGAAGAGAACATCAAGGTTGGAGATTAAATTTCTGAGAGGTTGCAATACTATAATGCTCAACTTTCTAATGTACTTTTTTTTTTACTTTGTCTGTCCATCAGGCTGAGTTTGTTCCTGTATCTGATCCAAGCCTTACAGAGCAGTATGAATATGCAAATGAGCATGATATCAAGTGTCTTGTTATTATAACAGACACAGGTGTATCCCCAACAGATTTTGTTAAGGTAACAATATTACTCATCCAAGAAGCTCATTTCTGTAGTTATTAATTGCTTTCTGATGAACTACACTAACAGGACTATTACCAGCATTGCTTGTGTATTTTAAAAGAAATGAATGCCAGTGTCTTATATTCTTCTGCTATTTTTATCATAATTTTCAAAACTTTCTCCTTTTTTCCTATTCAATAGATAAAAAGGTTTGAATTCCATTTGTTATGGCCAAAACAGCCCAAAACATAATGAAACAGCTTAATATCACCCATTTTTGTTTTATATTCTTCTCAATCTGAAATCATTTTAGTTCATTCTGGAAATTTAGGTCTATTTTGGCCATTAGACTAAAAATGTTTATTTTAACAGAAACCTTACTTCTGTCAATTCTTTTATCATGATTTATAGGTAACTTATCTAATTTAAAAGAACTATGTCTTCAAACTAGGGATCATGTGAGACCGTGTTTTGTCATTATAAACTAGGACTACATGCTTCCTACTTTCTTTTCCAAAAATATTAATAGTTTTATATGATATATTTTTTTGATAGGCAAGTAAAATGAGAATATATATTAAAAGCACCAAAAGGAATAGCACCAAAGTACATAGGACATATACAACAAATGCCAAAAGGCCAAGCAAAAAAAAAAAAAGCAACCACAAAAAACTACTCCCTCCCTCAACATGAACCCAACCAATCTACAAAATCAATTAAAGGCATGAAATCCTCATTTATGCACAACTGCACCCACAATAAGAGATGAACATAGGTTTGAGAAGAAAAAATTGTATCTCATACATGCTCAAAATTGGGTTTACAAGGCTATATATAGATCTACAACTATTGTACAAAAGGGAAAAAAAGAAAAAAGACAACTTGTTGGAGAATAGGATATTCATTGCGGGCCCAAATCCAACAAGTTTAAGTTTTTAGGAAAATTGGTTGTTTAACCTAGTATCAAAGTCTTGTTTGATGGAAGGTCATGTGTTCAAATCTCAATACTGTTTGTTTATTTTTCTCCAATTTATTAAGCCTGCATGTAAGCCTAAAAATGAAGGTTACATGTGAGGGAAGGTGTTGGAGATTATGATAAACACTATGGGCTCAAATCGTACAAGTTTAAGTTTTTAGGAAAATTGGTTGTTCAACACAACTATACAGAGAAATAATAACCTAAAAATCAGGAAAAAAAAAAATAAATAGGACATGGTATTAGGCTTTAAGACTATTGACTCTACTAATTTTATTCCCCAATTGGTTGCAAGAAATTAGGAATTGACTACATCAAATTAGGACATATTACTAGAATCCTAATTTTTCCAAAAGAGATTGGTAAGGAAAGTGCTTTTGAGGCTTTGGTTAGACTTCTCATTTTTAAATGATTTTCAATTCTTTTCTTTCCATATTGTGCAAAAAAATGCATAAGAGAGTGACTCTCCCAATTGTTTTTTCTTTTTTTCAACAAAAAAGACATGCCAACCTAAGAGAGTCTCTCTAATCATGGAAGAAAGGACCCATGATGCACCAAACAAAGATAACAACCACCACCATAAAACCCTAGTCTTGACATAGTAAAGAAGGATGTGGATTCTTCCTCGACTTTATAGAGAAAAAATATGTTAATTAACAATCATCCTCTTCATTCGAGCTAATCTAAAGTCAGCACCTTACCCCAACTAGATGGGACCCATGTATTCCATATTATCCCCAATGGAGAGGGAATGACACAAGCTAGCTCCAAAACAAAATAAAGATCTTTGACATAGAAAACTTCATTAATAGAATCCCTCCAAACAATCCTATCCTCCCCTTCCCTATTCACTAACTTCCCTTGCAATTTGTAAAGAAAACGTTCTATATCGTCCAACTCCCAATCATTCAAATTCCTGGAAAAACGATGGTTCTAGTGTCCTCCTTCACAAGTCTAGTCTCATGAATCTACTGTCCATGCCTCTTTCAAAGAGGCTAAGGCAAAAAAAGTGGGGAAGGAGACAAAGATTTCTCACCATACCACATGTCTTTCCCACCCCCCTTCTTCTTTCCCATATTTACCACCTATTATTTGCTTCTAGAGCACTTCCCTTTCAGATGCATTTTTTTTTTTTTTTTTTGATAGGAAACGACAAAGAGATATATTGATAGAAAAAAGAAGTACAAGAGAAGGATGAGGAATCCTCCCACCAAAGAAAAACTAAACTACAAGAATACAAAAACAAGAAAAAACAATGTAAAAACAAACAAACTCTCTAGATTAGACCAACCCATTGGAATTACACACTACTAGCCAATCAAGTTGTAACACATTAAGGGGAATCCCCTTAAAAACCTTGGAACAAAAAGCTCAAAGAGAAGCAAGGAAATGAATAGAATCCCAAAGATTCTTTGAATTCCTTGCTTTATCCTCAAATATCCTCGCATTTCTTTCTCGCCACACAACCCAAATTAAAGCAATGCACGCAATTTGCCACAAAACTATCCCTCTCTTAGATAAACCAAAACCCTTATAATTGATGGACAACATGTCAGAAATGCTCCTCGGGGGAACCCAATCCATCTTGGCTAACTGAAATAATCTGTGTCACAACTCCATCGTCAAAGAGCAATGTAGGAAAAGATGATATGCTGATTTTGCATGCTTCATGCACTGCTTACAAATGTTAGGACTAAGAGCTTTGTTGGGTCTTCTCAATTGTAGCAAGTTATTAGTATTTACGTTCTTGTGTGCCACTAACCAGACAAAGGACTTGACTTTGAAAGGGACTTGAGAATTCCAAACGAACTTAGTAGGGAAAACTGGAGAAGAACTAAAAAATTGGGATAAGGCAAGAAAGAAAGATTTGACTGTAAAAAGCCCTGAAGAAGATAAAGACCAAGATCTCGCATCTGAAACCGATGGTGATAAATGCAGACAATCAAGTGACCGCATGAGGCCTTCTAAATCATCTATCTCAGTATTGGAAAGGTCACGGTGGAAATTAAAGTTCGAAGAGAAGGGACAAGTAGAACCAAGAATTGAGGATATAGGAATATTTTTATCCGTGACTACTCTAAATAGTCTTGGATATTGGGATCCCAAAGGTTGGTCCCCCCACCAAAAGTCTTCCCATAACCGAATTCTTTCCCCATCTCCTACCACAAACCGAGTATACTTGGAAAACTCCTAAAAGACTTGTGCAATAGCCTTCCAAGGACAACGATGTGACCGTCTGACTATAGTGTTGGCATCCCAACCATTGGAATGTGACCCATAAATGCTTAAAATAACCTGATGCCACAAAGCTTAACCCTCCCTAGGGTATCTCCACAACCATTTCCCTAAGAGAGCGAGATTCCTTAGAGAAATCTTCCCAAATCCCAATCCCCCTTTTGCCTTCGAATTACACACTACATCCCAACTAACAAGATGATCTCTTTTACCTTCCCCAACCCCTGACCATATAAAATCCCTTTCAGATGCATATTGCCAACACCATTTGCAATAAAGGGCTCTATTAAGCAAAGAGAGGCATCTAACACCCAAACCTCCTTTCCTCTTCACCATGCAAACAATCAACCACTACATTTTTTCTCTAGAGTCCCACCTCCCCATAGGAAATCTCTTTAGATCTTCTCTAGCCTCAATTTGACTTTCCTTGGAATACTAAACAAAGACATAAAATAAATAAGCAAGTTGGATAATGTGCTTTAGATCATAGTAAGCCTCCTCCTTTTTTAGAAATATTGTCTTTTCCACATTATTAGCCTTTTACAAAACCGCCCTTCCACATTATCTCAAGCCACTGCTGATTTCTATGGGGCACCCAAATGAAAACCCAAGTAGTCAACAACTCTATTATCTTGTAGCTAATCTTAGATGCTAACTCCTCCATTGTAATCCTACTAATTAGAATTAACTCACCCTTTTCTAGGTCTATTTGCAGACCCAAAATGGCCTCAATCCACCTAAGTAACTAACATAAGTCGGTGATCTTGAGAAGCCTCACAACATACTAAGGTATCATCAGTAAATAGGAGATAGGATACTTTCATGCCCTCGTCATCTCTTTCCCTCATCTTAAACCTGAAAGGTAGCCTCCCTCTCTAGCCCTCTTGAGAAGACTATTATGAGCTTCCATGCTAGCATGAATAAATAGGGAGAGAGAGAGAGAGAGAGACACCCTTGCCTCAAACCTATAGAGCTTCAGAAAAAGCTTGAGGGGGTGCCCTTTAACAAGAATAGAAAATTGATAATTCGCGTGACTATACACTTTTTTGATATCAAACTTACATAAGATTCCATGGGCATCATTTTTCATTATACAATCAAAAACCTCATTGGCTATGAGCACTGCATCTAGAATTTGTCTTCCCTTAATGAAAGCATTCCGGTACTTTTGTACCACTTTTACCACTACTTTCTTGAGTCTACTAGTCAATACTTTTGCTAATAACTTATGCAAACTTCCCACTAAGTTTTCTGGCCTAAAGTCTTTTAGATCTTTTGTGCTCCTTATTTTAGAATCAACACAAAAAATGTACCATTGAGGCTTTTTTCAAATCTACCCTGAGAAAAAGTATACTGGTTAATTTGTACAAGGTAAGATTGGGTATGCTGGTTTATTTATCTTAAAATAACTGGCATAGGGGTTTCATTTTCCTGACAAAAATAGAAATAAAAAATAAAAAATAAAAAAAGGTGGGGCATCCCTTTGTAAACAAATGGAATAAAGCTCAACACCAGTGCATATCCTATGATCAAGTGTCTACAGGCTGAATAAGGCCATGGGAGAGTTCCAAGGATGTACGTCATGTCAATTACTTTCATTTTCCATGTTCATCCTTACTTTCCATAATCTGTATTGTATCTGTACTAATTCAATCCTTCAGAATTTTACTACCTTTGATTGATTCTTTTTCTAGGTCCGCCATCTTGAACTTAAGAAGGAGAAAGAAGTTGAAAGAGAAAACCTTGTCAAGTTTCTACATTCAATTGCCACACAGTTCAGAAACCTCTCAATTTGGAATTAGGCCTTTTTTCTGGCAAAACCCCACTTCCTCAGGGTTGTTCTACTGATGGCATGATATATCACTATTATCAAAATGATGAAAAACCCCTATTATAATTGGAGGCAATCCAAAGCAGTAGCAGTTGTGGTAGCAGCGTTTTCTTTGCTTCAAGAACAATCCAATGGTCAGTATACACTAGTAGTAGTTTCTTGGGATTCCCTTTCTCTTTGCTTTCAGGACAAACCTTTTTCTTATGTTGTAGTAGTGTGTGTTTTACTTGTAGTAATGGGAATAGTAGCTCAAGTTTTTACTTCAAAAATAAAATTTAAATTTTTTGTGTGGTCAAAGATTGTCAGTTTTATTAGCTGTGGCAAAAGCCTTTCAACCTGCATTTGTATGTGGTTAAAGTAAGATCATTTTGAATGTTAACTATTGAATGTGTGCAACTGGTTTTACCTGTTCTTGAAGTGAAGGCATGTTTATGATTTGTTAACTACTAAGCCTGTTGAACTGATTTTACTATAACCATTATTCAAAATTTCAGTCAGCCTTTTCAAAGGCCTTTCCCCTTGCATTTATGTCTTGCTTGGGTAAAGTCCATTTTCAGGCTATTGTTGATTATCTAATTTTTATGATTGATTTTGTACTGTTTTTTGTATCTAATCTCTTACTTTCAAAGCCTTCATTTGAGTTGATTACTTAGTTCATTCTCTAATTCTCACAATTATGTTACAGAAGTTGCAATTCCTTATCTGGAGACCTGTTAGAGCTCAGAAGGATCAAACAACCAATAGGAATATAGGATTCAACAATCATCTACCAGAAAGGAGAAGGGAAAATTAGTCAAATTTTTGCAGTCTCAATTTTTGAAACTTGTGTACATATATACTTACTCCATTCATAGGCAGTGTGAATACAGCAATATGTAGGTTTATTCAATAAGTTGTGTGACTGGGTTAGCAACCGTCATCACCTTTGTACGTGCAACAAAAGACCAACATAGAAAGACCCGATGAGTGAGTGAGAAATATTTTTGTTATTTTTCCCCAAAATCATACGTGTATACAACAATTCTTTTTTACAACAATGTATAATTAACATCTCCTTTGTTTTGATCCTAGATTCAAGTCTAATATCATTCATTGTTCTTTGTGTTAATTGAATTTTCGACTGCATTGGATTATCAACCCTTTTGGACCGTCCATCAATCAGCTTCTGATATTAGGATGACCAATTTTCAGACTACTCATTCTGAAAGTGTTAAAAAAACTTGCATGCCTATGTACATACATGGATGCTCTCAAGCTCATTAGATTTGTATTATTCTTTTATTACTATTATTTTCATTCTCGCATTGAGGGATCTCTCTATATCATTTCCAATCTTCTATCCTAATTGTTGATCCCAAAATCTTGGGTCATAGTTCTTTTAATTGTCTCTAGGTTGTCCACCTTAATCATCTACACGTGTACAGGAAGTTTCATTTCCAAATTTTGTATGCATTGGATGCATTTATCGCTTCAATTTAACAGTCCTTAGCATAACATGGACATAGGGGATCTGTTTATATTGCCTTGTGGTGAAACAGAGATGAAATATGAATGTGGCTTGATTAGATAATTCCTTCTGTGTTTGGCAATATCCTCTTATTGTGAGAAAGTTCATGTGTATTAAAAATCTCAGAAAATGTAGATGTTTCCTTGTTCTACTTCTTTTGTAAGCAGTTCTTTAGTAAGATTATTCGTCTCTGGAGTCGTAATTTTCTTCATCTTGGTTTGATTATGGTGGGATCTCAACTTTGCTCATTGGTTGTATCTGTAAATCTAGTAGATGCTACTTGTGGTTCTCATGCGTATGATGCAAATCACTGTAGTTCAATGTGAGAGTTTCTAATGGAAATTATGTACTATTTTGGAGGAAGTTTGTGATATATTTCGTCTTTCTTCATCTTTCAAATGGGCATTATTTTGGAGGATCATCCACTGAAACAGCCCAGCATTTCTGATGGAGTTTGTTCTTGATAGTTGAGGAAATTATGAGTGGTTGATGACATTAGATAACCAACTTGTGTGTTCTGATTTCAGTCTTTTACACAGGAATATTCTACAATGGTTACCTACTGAAGTTTTATACCCACTTAAATTGCTTGTACCTGGTCACTTCTTTTTTTCCCCTGCTCATATTATTCATGCTTGATCACATTCTTCATAACCTAATTACTTTTTCCATATGATTATCATATATTTTTTTTGTACCAATCACATTCTCAATTATATCCTTCTTACTTTTGTCATTTTTTTAAATATATATATATTTTTTTAGCTTAAAAAGTGTTTTTAAAGAAAAATAAGGTGTCTAATAAAATTTAAAAATACTTTTAAAATTAAAAAAAAAAACACTTATAATATTTTTTGGAGAAATATCTGATAAATAATTCCATTAAAAACACTTTAAAAATAAAATACTTTTACTAAAAATATTTCAAATAAAAATATTGTCATATGTATTCTAAGAGTGCTTTGAAAGTGATTTTTAAGATGGTTAAAAGCATTTTCCTTGAGCAAATTAGGTATCTGATAAAGTTTTGAAAAGCATTTTTAGAAATCTAGAACATCATTTAACACTCAGTATGTTCTTTTAAAAAGCACTTTTTCATCATGCATTGCACTGTGTTTTTGGTTTATATCTTAAGGAAACTTGTGTTTTGATGGGATCATTTGATAAATATATGGTTTTTGAAACCTAATTTTATGAAATATGAGAATCAGATTTTAATATGGAAAATAATATTGTTTTCATGTACTTTGAGCCAACCCACTTTTTTGTGCCAAGATTGCCCTTCCGATCTCCATCACCAATAAAAAAAAATAGGTTACAATGGTACAGCGGCGATGGACTAATGTGGAGCTGTGGCAACCTTGGCACCTCCAGATTTTTCTTCCACAGCAGCATCCAAGTCTCCATGTCAACAATGATCAAAATTTGAAGAGGTTTCCTAGCTCATTTTTTTTATTTCCCCTCTTCCTTCGTCATCTTCTTTGTTTTCTAGGTTTTTCCACTGAAAAAAAAAGAGTTGAAGCAAAGCCACCGCACGAGGTGAGCGCCAGCCACTGTTGCCATTAATCACCACCAGCTTCCCCTCAATTGCAACTAGAACCCACCATCACCGTTGCAGCTTTTTCACATCTCCAATTCCGGCGACTTCCAACTCTAAAACCATCTCCATCTTCACCACACCAAATTCCAATCCTTCAATACCTATTCGCCGATGATCCACTTCCATCTTAACAATAGTCGTAGCAGTTGAAGGAAAAGAAAAATCCGGAGGTGCCAAGGTCATTGCCACCGTAGCTCAATCCAGCTCCGCCACCACCACTGAAGCTAAACCCATCTCCGGACATGGAAGCTTGGATGCTGTTGTGGAAGAAAAATCCGGAGGTGCCAATGTCGCCATAGCTCCACATCAGTCCATCACCACCGCACCACTGTAACCTATTTTTTTTATCAGTGATGGAGACCAGAAGGGCAATCTTGGCACAAAAAAGGGGGCTAGCTCAAAGTGCATGAAGGCAATATCATTTTCCATATTAAAATCTGATTCTCATATTTCATAAAATTGGGTTTTAAAAACCATATATTTATCAAATGACCCCATCAAAACACAAGTTTCCCAAAGGGGAGATTGACTTGTACCCACTGTTTTCTATTTTGAATGCATCATTCCCTATAGCGTCTGCATTCAATGCAGTTTATTCAAGGTAGGCTCATGAAAACAAACTGCCCAGAAAATAGCTAATTAGCCAACACACAATGAACTACAAAGGAGACTAGTGATTAGAAGTTACAACACAAAAGAATGCAAGTTACGCAGAAAACTACTTTCCCAGAGAAGGGAAAATCATAAATTATCAGAATTGAATACAAGAAAGAACTAGCTCAACAGTTACATAATTGATAATACAACAGCATGAGGAAGTAGTGGCAGCTGCAGCAGCAGTTGTAGTTGTAGTTGTAGTACTAGTAGCAATTCAGAAAATCACATCTTTCCCTTCCTTCTACACTTTCTTCCTCCCAAGAACCCAAACCTGAACCTGAACCTGAACCTTGAATTTGCCACGGTGAACCAAGAGTTTGAAGCCCTTTTCACTCACTGCCAAGGATGTTTTTTTGGTTCATCTTTGTCTAGAAGTTGTGCTGCAAGAACAAGTTTTCTTGAGGAGAAGCAGGCCCAATCTCCTCCTCCAAGCTTCTCAACCCGTCACCGCCATTTCCTCCACTGCCTAAGTTTCTTGCTTCCAGGTTTTTCCCATCAACATCTGCTTCAGAAACTGAGGACTTCCTTCTCTGGGAGGAAGCAACACTGGGGAAAGTTATCCATGATGGAGCTCTGAACTCAAATCTTTGATCTTCTGCTTCTGCAACATCGGTTTCTGAGACTGACCGGTTTGATGATCTCTGAGAGGATTTCTTGTGCAGTCTACTACTTCCCAGTACCACCTCAGTTGGCAAGATCGGTTGCTCGTTGCATGGGCTGCCCATCAACTGTGCAAGCGCTCGTTCCAGAGCTGTTGTTACTTTGTCCATTGATGGCCTCTCTTTCCCTCTCATTCTCACACATTTGTAGGCCACTGTTGCGATCCTTTTCAACGCTTCGAGGTCAGATGGGGGCTTCAGAACTGGATCCAAAATGGCTGATATGTCTCCAGATTTGATCAGAGGAACAGCCCATTCAACTATGTTCCCCTCATCAAACTGCATATCAATGGCTTTTCGCCCACTTAAGATTTCCAGAAGTAGTACACCAAAGCTGTAAACATCGGATTTGGTTGTAAGGTAGTGAAGTCTATAGTACTCAGGATCAAGGTACCCAAACGTCCCAGCTGGGGGCTCGGCCAGTGGGGAGCCACTATCAGCAGGTCCCAACAATGAAAGACCGAAATCAGCAACACGGGCATTGTGTTCTTCATCAATGAGGATGTTTGATGACTTGATGTCTCGATGAATCACAGGCGGGCAGGCATAACCATGCAAATACTCAATTCCCCGAGCTGCCTGCACTGCAATGGTGACCCTTCTTACCCAATCCAATTGCTCTTTTAGGGCCTTGTTCTTCCCATGGAGATGCTGGTGTAAGGACCCATGTGCCATGAACTCATAAACCAGAAGCCTTTCCCCACCTTCTTCACAATAGCCAAGCAGATTAAGCAAATGAGCATGGTTTAATCTCGATAGCAGGTCAAGCTCGGTATGGAACTCCTTGGAATTCTTCTTCATGTCAGAAGACATTGTAGCCCTTTTAACTGCAACCACTGTGCCATCCTTCAAAACCCCTTTGAAAACGCACGAAAAGCTTCCCTTTCCCACTTGAGATTCTTCCTTGAACCCGCCTGTGGCTCTCTCAAGTTCATCATAGGTGAAGGTCTGAGCTCTTCTGATCTTAAGCTCATCCAAGTCAGGCCGGATCTTACTGTTATCATTCTGGAAAGAAGAACCATTAGCTTTGCCTTTCTTGGACTTCAATCCTTTGTCTGAACACCGACAGTTCCTCAACTTGTAGCGAACATATAGAATTGTGGTTAAAGACACAATGCTGACCAAGAACACAGCAAAAGCAACCTCTGCTACAACTACTGGCAATTGTAGTGACCAAAACCTTTCAGTTTTCCTTCCTGTTATGGCATTTGCATAAGAGGAAGAAGAACAATTCGAGAAGCATTCAGCTGAGTAACAGCCTGAGCAGTTAAATTCACACTGTCGATCAGATTTCAAAGTGCATTCAGCTTTCTGGTACATGTCATCCAGGCAGGCACTGCTGCAGGGCAAGCAGACATGAGAATTTAGAGACTTGCAAGGCGGGCTTTCATGGTTAAATTCATAGAACCCTGGAAGGCAAGGACTAGGGGTGCAAAGCCCAGGAGATACAGCTAAAGGGAGCGATGAGGGAAACCCGAGACCCCAGCAAACAGGAAGGAGAGATTTCTCAGCAAGGATTCCACAAGTGAAATAATTCCCAGCTGCAATTTCATACACCTTAATGCCATCAGGAGGTAGAGTACTTGTCTTGACACGAAAACCCCAACAAGTCACCCCGCGATCCGAGCTCCTGATTCCACAAGCATGAAATTTCCCCCCCACAACTGAAAGCATTGGATCTTTTGGAGCCGAGTCCACATTGCCTTGTCCAGTGTATGCAGTAGATATTTCTTCCTCAATGTCCAAACTCCTTCCCCCCCAACAAAAAACTCTTGAGTTAGCCCCCTCCAAAATGCCACAAACATGGTACCCACCAGCTGCAATCTTCTGGAACCTCATTTCTTGAGGGATTAAGCTCGTTACCCGGCTACTAGTTTCATCCCCCCAACAGAAAACAGTTCTATTTTGAGAAAACAATCCACAGTTGAACTCTGACCCAGCAGAGATGGACTGCAACTGCCCATCAAACCTATAGCTTCTAGTCATGTTATACCCCCAACAATCTACAAGAGAATAGTTCCTAAGCCTTCCCGTCAAGGGTTCTCTCAATCCACATAAATGGTAATCGCCTGCACTAATTTCTAAGTACTCAGCCCCTTTGATCATGGGTTGAGGAACACCCATTTGAACATAACGACTACTTCCCCAGCAGTAAGGCTGGTTAGAATCCACTAAAAGCCCACATACGAAGCCGTCCCCGGCGGTTAGTCCCATAAAGGGGAAATGGGCAGGGGTTCCATAGATTATAGCAGAATTTGATCCATAACAAGTCACAAGATGAGACCCATCTGATTTTAGACCACAGAAAACAGGGCCATTCTCACCATATGAAATGGCTATGGAAGACATGGAACCTAGGCCTGAAACTAACCACCATAAATTTGAGAACACCACTAAGACTCTAATTTGTACAAGAAATACAGCTTGCCATGTTTGGATCTTCAAGACCCAGTTGAGAAAATGTTCCAACAAACTCCTAGAAATTCCCATTACAGAACCCTAAGTTCACTGTTCAAAGACAATCAAATGTCCACCAACGGAACAGCTAGAGGGGAAATCTAGTACTCCTGAATTGCATTCTGCTTTCTTGCTCCAAACCCCAGATGAGAAAAAAAGATAACTGTGGTTCTTCAACCAGAAAAAAAAAAAATATTAAAAACTACACAATGGAAAGGAAACTTGTTCTTCTGCTGACATTTATCTATAACACTGAAACTCCTTTACAGTTCATTTTCCACAGTTGAAGAGAAAGGAAAACAGCAGTATCAAGAAGATGTAATAAAAACCCACATATGAGAACCTTTTTCTTGGACAGCCAAACTCACCAATATCCAGATAATGAAAAGAAAATGCCAGAAATCCCTACTCAGAGAGGAGTTTATTCAACCTCAGACAAAAACACATTACCTAAACCCTTCTTCTGCTATTCCTCTCAAGGACAACCCATGAGAGAAATTCAATCCAGTTCTCTTTTGTCCCAGAGAACTGGGAACTCAGCAACGAAACTGAACAAGAGAGATCAGTTTCTGCAGCGTTTTGGATCAAACAACACACACTACGACACATTTGAAGCCATGCACACACCCCCACTTTCTTTCAACTTCAACTGTCCATTATTTTCCCTCTACAAGCTTTCATGCAGCATACTGCAGAAGTGATGAAGTCCTTAGGAAAAAAAAACAAAAAACCCATGAAAGAATGGATTGTTGGAAACTTGTTGCAGAAAATTGAAATGGAGTTGTAGGCAAGATTGGAGAGAGAGAGAGAGAGAGAGAGAGGGAGAGTGCAATAATGGCATTGAAGATGGAGGTTCTCAATATGGGCTAGTGTAGGTGAAGGCAATAAATGAAAATTAAATGCATATTGATCTTTTCATGCCTGGATTTCTGCACACTTGTCCACATATTTTTTTCTCAATTTTCTTTTCAACTCTACTATGGACTAAGAATTTAAGATTGAATCTCACTCTAAGATTTGTTTCAAATCCTCTTATACAATACTTCTTTGCCAGTCAGCAATCTTTGTTTTCTTTCTTCATTTTTTTTAATATTCTCATCCTCTCTCTCTCTCTCTCTCTCTCTCTCTCTCTCTCTCTCTCTCTCTCTCTCTCTCCTCTTTCCCCCCATATATATACACACTACAACTGCCCTTGTAACCCTAAGACAAAACTTCTTTGATTTCCCTTTCAAAATATTTGTTATAATTTTATATAAAAAATAATTAAGTGTAAATAAAAATAAAATAAAATAAAAACCATTTTATGCTTTTATCTATGTCTATATTTATTCCTTAATTTTTTTAATATATTAATCTTAAACTATGTGGAAGTAAGACCTTATCTTTGGATTTTTCATCAAAAACTAGTTGGGAAAACCTTTATTACAAACACATTAATATTAACTTAATTTTTCATATAATATATTTGAATATGCCCAATTTATTCACATACTTATGGTAGAGTTCATTCATTTAAAAAAAAAAAAAAATTCCTAAACACTTACTATTTGATATTTGAGTATAATTTAGAATTAATATTATCTAAAAAAATGTTTAAAAAATCAACTAAGATAAGAGTGAAAATATGTGGATTATTTATATCATTTACCCTAAATTTAAAGATATTCGTAGGTTGAATTGATTTATTTGAGCACGAAAACACAAATATATTTTATTTAATTCAACATACATATCTTTTATTTGATAGTATAATCGATTTCATTGTGTATTATGGAATAAGACACTTTTTATAGGGTTGAAGATATTATTACGACCTGTATCCATTATGTAGATATTTTTCGTTTTACACCCAAATAAATCATTGTGTCATATGGGATAAGACAACCCCTTTAAGGGTCAAGAAGATTATAACAATATATAGCTCCACCACCTAGATATTTTCATTATAAATCCAAATAAATCCTCATAGTTTTAAAACACATCAACAAAATTAAAAATAACTCATATTTATATATAGTATTAAGAGTCCCTTTTCTAAGTTTGAAATTTTTTGAGTTATTGTGGCGGGGGAGGAGAACCCAAGAAAATTATTTTATATTCACAGTGAATAGCGATGTTTCTCTTTCTTCTTGTCTCTCTACACAATTGAGTTCATGACATCCTCTCCGAGCAATTCACATATATTAAATGAGTTAGTTAGATTATCATCAACATAAAAATAAACTAAAATATTCGCTTGAGCTTAATAAAAAATTTGTGCTTTTAGTCAAACCCTTTTTAGTAATCCATATTACAGATTTTAGAAATATCATTTAATTGTAAAAAAAAAGTAGAAAATTGTGGTTAGAAAATTGTTGCAAGTTTCAAAAATTAATTTTTTTATATATATATTATGATAAAATGTAAAAACTCTTAATATAAAAGTTTAATTCTTCATGTTTTTTAATAATTTTAAAAAATTCATGTTTTTAAAATAATTATCCAAAAGTTCATGAAGCACTAAGTGTTCCATAAATTAGGTTAGTAAATTACTATAAACATATGTTTGGAATAAAAAATTAAAATAATTTATTCTATTTCAATATAAAAAATCAAATTTTAATTAAATAAATTATTATAATTTAAGAAATAAATGCATTTAGGGTTTAAGATCCTAGTGTCCTACAATCTTATTAATTAATGGGAGTCACCAAAACATTTGTAAGGGACTTTTCCTAATTAATGAAACTTGTCTTTGACTCTAATCTTTTTACAAACTTATTGAATGAATAATCAAACAAATTTTTTTTATCTTTATTTTTATTTTTATTTTTTAATAATTCCACTATGTGGCCACCTCATTAATAAATAATAATTTTTTTAAAAAGGGGTAAGGGCCTTTTTACCTTCTTTTGAAATTCTATAATAAAACAAGTAATTTGTTGGGATAGTGGTAGACAGGAGTGTCATTTGGTTACCAACTACCC
The DNA here is from genome assembly GCF_030704535.1 of Vitis vinifera. Taxonomy (NCBI): domain Eukaryota; kingdom Viridiplantae; phylum Streptophyta; class Magnoliopsida; order Vitales; family Vitaceae; genus Vitis; species Vitis vinifera. The sequence continues at coordinate 24,000,106 of NC_081809.1, forward strand.
TAAATTAGGAATATTACCTTAATATTTTTGTTTTTTTATATAATTATTAATAATAAGCCTTACTTGGAATGGCTACTAAGAGGTCATTTGTTATTTTTAAGTTTAATAAAAGTTTTTATAACCCTTTAACTAATTTTATTAGAAGAACTTACTATTTTTGAAAAAACAATAATAATAATATGGAATTAAAAATGATACTTTTTCTCAAAAAAAAAAAATATATATATATATATATTACCTTTAATAAAACTTTATATTATAGATCCATTTTTATTTTTTCTAATACAAATGTTTAATCCAAAATAACACAAAAATGTTACACAACAATCAACTATACTATCGGTACAAATCACATAATTAATCCAAAATTAAAATTTTCATTATATAATTAGTTTGTGACACAAGCGAATAAAAATTTGGATCTCATCGGAATCACCCTATTTATCCTTATGAGGAGAAGTTTGGTTTCAAACCTGGTCTAAAAGTACTTAAAAAAAGAAATTTATTATAAAATAAAAAAAAATATTAAAAAATATTATATCATTTTTCTTTTTATTATAAGATAAAGATTTAATAGAAAAGTAGGTCAAAGTAGGAGTGGGATGGGTGGTTTTTATTTGGCTGATCCTTCACATTTATTAATTCATAAAATATTCTATATAGTTGTCTTTTTCTGATTATGTTTTTGTATATTTAATATATGTATTTATGAGAATTGTGTGGTCCATTCTTCTTGGGATTTTAATAAAGAAAAAGATTATTAGGTTTTAAATTATTGATTAATGAATTTCAACTTTCATCCTTAGGGTTTCAAAACGACACATGTTTCAACTGTTCTTCATGTGGAGACTTTTGTGGTCATGGAAAGTGACCTTGTCACCCGTGGGTGACCTCTATCTTTGTGCCCAAGGGTTAGGGTTTTATTTTTCAAATTATTTAAAACTCCTAGTTTCAAAATACTATAACAATCATATTTCTAAATTTCTAAATTTATATTGAAACTATTATAATTTCAAGGTATAAATCTTTTGTTTAATTTAAAGCTTTTGTTTAATTTACTTTCATCCCTGCCTCACCTTTTTTTATTTTTTTATTATTTTTATTTTAAAAATTTTTATAAAAAGTATTATCTTATGTTAAAAAGGTGAAAAAATGAAAAGAAAAAAAAAACTAAAATAATTTTTTATTTAAAATTATATATAATTGAGGTGGAGTAGAACCAAATCATACTCAAACCCATTTCGGGTTTACCGTTTCAGGTATTTAAAAACTTTTCAAACCCACTCCAAACTTGTTTATCTTTATCACAAATTCTTCTCATTATAGGCAAGCCGAAACAGGTATGCGAAAAAACCCAACTTCTAAGGATTGATCAATGAAAGTGGGAAAAGTGTTAATATAAAATACAATTTTGTATGATATTAAGAGCATTTTTTTCTATCATATTTTGTTCATAAAAAGCATTTGGAGAAAGATTAAATTGCTTTTACAGTTTTCTTTATGATATCTCTCAATACTTCAATGTGCTATATTTAAAGGTTTATTCTTAAATATTTTATCCTATATAATAAAACTTAACCTTTATGTATAATATAAAGTTGAATATTGACATTTTTGTATGGACTTAAAATAAAATTATTTAATTAATTAAAATTAAAAATAATAATAATAATTATTAAAAAAAAAACCATAACCAAAACCAAACACTTGGGATGGATGTTTTGACATTTTTTTTCTTAAAATGCTAATAACCATTTCCAATATTTTAGCTGATTTTCATAAAATAAGAACTAGTGGATCACAGAAAAAGTTAAAATTTTCGTAGAAAAAGTTAAAATTTTCATAGAAAAAGTTGAAAATTTTTCACAATTTGCAAAATTCTTGTTACAAAACATTGAAAAGAAAAGGTTGAACTTTAAAAGAAGAAAAATAATTCTCCACAGAATAAAACATGGCTTGTGGCCACCCACTTGTAAACATATTCCCTTCAGATTTGGAAGATTCAGAGTCACTGTCCAAACATTTATTAAACCATTTAACATCTACCAACAAGCTCCAGCTTGTTCCTATAATTAGAGCTACAGGGCCAAAACCCTAAAGCAATGTCCTTATTTTGATTGATTTAGCTTTAAACATAATCCTGGAAATCTTCATTGAATCTGATGGAACTATTTCTTAATAGGGCTTCCAAGACATGTTAGATGAAAACAAGGTGAACTGTCTGATTTAGGGTTTATGAATCCTACACTAGGCTGCTGCATTTTTTTAAATCTAGGGTTTAGGTGGAATATCACACTCAAATGGTTCAAGTGTCCCATCTAAGATACCAAAAAAGAACTGACAACCCAAAGGGTTCTTCATGCTCAGGGCTGGCCTTTTCTGGCTCTGTATGGTTCCCACCAGGGTGCTCATGTGCAGCCTAACCTGCACATGGGGAATAAACAGACGAATAGACTCAAACCAGAACTCTAATGCCATGTTAGACTTCCTATTGTTTCAAGAACTTGAGCAGCTAGGAATAAGTCAACAATGTATATCAAGCTAATACCGGGTTTAATGGTTGACTCAACCAAAACAAAGTAAAAGGACTCGGTACGCTAGTCAAATTGTTCATGGCTGGATTGGATTCGGTAGAGCCACAGTAACTATCTGTTTCTAACATTTCCCAACTTTTTGCCACAAAATGTTTTTTCCAGAGTAGACAAATGTGAGAATACAATAGTAACAATACATTAACTCACAAACAACCAACAGAAAACAACATTAAGTTCTGAATGATAACCAGAAAATTTATAAGACAGCATGCACCTCTAAGAACTATCTTGTGGATTTATTATTTCTGTGTTTAATATTCCCCAATGAATGTAGTAACCTGCAGCATATTAACAACTCATGTCAAAAGTTTGATGGAGAAATACCCAAATAAGTTTAATTTTCCGAGAGGGTCTTTAAGGAAATTCTAAGAGGACAGTTGGGCAGATTTAAATTCTGAATGGAAATGGAACATTCTATTTGTTCCAAGCATTAGCATTTTAAGTGCATGGAACCATTCCTTGGAATGGAGCCATTGCAGGGATTGAAGTAATTGCTGATAACAGAAACTGAAGGAGATGTCATTATATGATATTCTAGAATTGATCCTCCATCAACAAAAGAGAGTGTTGAATAAATGAAAGAAAGCTTCTTACTTACCATAAACAGCATCCCAGAAGTGAAACAATGGAGTGTAGGTAAAGGCAAGGAATCCTTCTGTGGCCTACACACGCTTGCGGATCTCACTGGAAAATAAAAAGTGAAAATATTTAGAAGAATTGTAGTTATGTCAAGCTACACATGAAAATGATGTGAAATGATAGCAAATCTGGAATATCAAAACTAGTCTACAAGCATCAGATAAACTTAATCATCCCCTTCAGGTGCCTCAAATGTGCCAAACCTATGTACATGACTATCCACAAGCATGTGATTCATATGCACCTTCATCTATAGGTGAGAATCATCTCAACTTGCAGCTTTGAGACTTTTCATTATGAAGAGACCCTCACTCCAATTACCAAGATGAATTCTGTAAGTATTCTGTTATCATGGTAGCAAATCTGAATGAGTTAGTCATGGTAGCAAGTCTGAATTCTTTCTTACAGGATCTTGAAGAGGAAGTACATACAGTGCAATCTCCAAAACTCAAAATTTGGAAGATGGGGAAAAAATATTTCCACTTGAATAAAGCTTTGTATGGCCTGAAAAATTCTTTCAGAGCATGGCTAGAGAAGTTCAGTGAAACTTTGACTAAGATTGGGTAATACCCAAAGCAAGTAGGTCATACTTTGTCTATCAGGCATAAAGGTGGAAAGACTCCAGATAGTATTTATTAATGACACTGTGACAACTAAAATTTCCTTGTGGGGAATACTTGCAAAGAGAGATAAGATAGGGAGTAAAATTAAAATAACTAAACTTGAATGACCCAAGATACCTTTTTGGAAGTGAGATTACTCAGTCTGAGCAAGGTATCTTTTCTTGTTAAAGGAAATGTCTGTTGGATTTGTTACAAGAAACTCAAATACTGGGATGTAAACCAGCAGATACTAGGTGATGAAGGAAAAAGATCTACCATGGGTTATCACATCTTGGGAAGATTGATCTATATTCTCCACTAGCCCGGACATAGGCATTCACTCATTTGTCATCGTTCAAAAGGCATTGAGCAAGCCTTTATAGAAATAAATTGGCTAGTTCATCATCTACAAAAGATCTAGAAAGGGGTATCACATCTTGGTTGGAGACAATCTCATAACTAGGCAAGTAAGAAATAACCAATAGTAACAAGTTCAAGTGTAAAACTCAAGTTTAAAGGGATGATCTATAGTACTTGTGAGCGAATATGGTTGAAGGTTTTGCTGCAATCTCACTGATGTAGAAATTGATCTCCTTCAGAGACTCATGTCCTCCCTTAGTTCAGTGCATTTGTCTCCTTCTATGACACATTCAAAAGCTTGGTCTTTGTCCTCCTTAGGCTTGTTTACTGTTAAATTTTTTTCTTAGCTTGTCCAATCCCTCAAATCCCATCTTGTTTCTTCCGACCAAGTTTTTGAGGAAATCAAAGCCCCTTCAAAGATTAAGGCCCTTGCTTGGTTAGTAGCACATAGGAAGGTAAACACCAATGACATGATACAATTGAGAAGACCATAAAAATCCTTTTGTCCTCTATGGTGCGTTTTATGCAAAGGAAATGGAGAATCGATTGACCACCTTTTTCTACATTGCCCATTAACTATTGGCCTATGGCATAAGCTCTTCAATCTAGCAAGGTTGGATTGGGTTCCACCGAGGAGCATTGGAGGACATGATGATTATTGCTTTTAGAGGTTTTGAGAATTCAATCAGAGGTAAGACACTTTGGCAAATTGCTTGCCTCCCCTTATTGTGGATTGTGTGGCAAGAGAAAAACATCAGGATTTTTTAGGATAAGGGGAGATCGGAAGGGATGTTATGGGATGTACTTCACTTCTTTTCCTCTCTATGGGCCTCTTGTACTGTTCCTTTTAGAGGAGTTCCTCTTAGTGTTATACAATTGAATTGGCTTGTGGTTTGTGATTCAAAAGCTTGAGATAGTTTGGGGTTTTCTTGTGTATAGTTTTGCATAGAGGTTAAAGGTTGAAGGATTTTTTTTCAAACCAGGGAGTCTAAAGGTTAAGCAAACCACAAGTTTACACCGTGACAATAAATCCCCAATTAGCATGGCTCATAATCCAATACAGCATAATTGCCTCAGTGTATTTAGGTGCATTAGCTTCATTAAGTAAAAAACTCAAGTTTAATTGAACCAAAATATAACTTGCAGGTATTCTTACTAAAGGAATGACAAGTCATGAGTTTCACTAGGCATTAGCTTCATTTCTGATCAAAAAAATATGGTTGAAGGATTTTTTTTCAAACCAGGGAGTCTAAAGGTTAAGCAAACCACAAGTTTACACCGTGACAATAAATCCCCAATTAGCATGGCTCATAATCCAATACAGCATAATTGCCTCAGTGTATTTAGGTGCATTAGCTTCATTAAGTAAAAAACTCAAGTTTAATTGAACCAAAATATAACTTGCAGGTATTCTTACTAAAGGAATGACAAGTCATGAGTTTCACTAGGCATTAGGTATTATGCATTAGACAAGTTGGGCATGTGTGTTATACATACACCAACTTTAGGGGGAGTGTTCAACATGTAACTAGTTAATAAGTAGATGCTTACTGTCTAACCAATCTTCTTTTCTCCTCATGCACACACAGACATATATACACACAGAAACACACATGCATGCACACACATGCACTCACACACATGAGACTTTGGGGTGTTAGCTGATTAAAACGAGAAACCACAGCTTTTCTTTTCTCTTCCCTCTTTTTTTCTCTTCCTTTATTATGTTCTATGACTCTAATGAATGGAAAAAGGGAAGTGTACAGAAATAAGCTTGGACCTTGGAGACTAGCCGTGTGGATCGTCTGGGAAGGACCTCTCCAGAGAGATGCTCTGTGCTGCTATGAAATTCACCATCATTATGTTTCCTCTTTCTGTGAAGTCCTTCAATTGAATCTGAACTATCAGACTTCAAACAAGTCTTGTCCAAAGAATTGCCAAATTGCAATGTTCTGAAAGAAACAAATATACATATATGCTTAGATCTCTGCATTAAGAAAATCACCATAAGAACAAACCTTTGTGGGATGAATGCTTACTCTATACTGTTTGTTCCTTTGGCAAGATTGGTCCCACCTTCCTGCACAGGAAGAACTTTAATACAGGTTTGTGGTGCCCTCATGCATTACATAAATGCAAATATATACACACTTATGACAACAAAAACTTTGGACCAAAAACCAACACTTCATTAATTCAAATTATTATAATTATCTTGATACAACTCTGGAGACATTGTTGAGTCCAAAGTTTTTTTTTTTATTAAATTATTATTTCTTTATCCTTTTTTGGGCAATGGTATAAAGTTTACTAAAAGAGTGGAAAGACAGAATCAAGAGAAGAGATGATAACTCCTTAACCTATAGAATAACCATAAGATATAACAGCCAAAACAAAGTGCCAAACATCTAGGTGCTTTTCCAATGTGCATGTCTCTTTTAGTGCCTTATATGACATATCTAAGATTGTTCAATCTGAAACTAAACCTAAATTTTTAAACAAGCTTCTGAATTACTACACCAATTACCAAAGAAACAGTAGTGGATACACCAGCACCATGTTAACTTTTCCACATCTCCCAAACATCAAAACGCTAGTTAATAAACACACATTAATTTCAAAGTGCTATTAAAATATTTCATGAAATATTCTGTAAATTTAAATAGCAAGTATAGCTCATTGATTAAGAGGAAAAGTTAGGCCATGTTTAGTAACTTTTTTCAAAAATAGCTCTGAAAAACAGTTTTGTAAAACAAAAGTTTGTTTGGGAACCTAAAATGTTTTTAACCTATTTTTTATATTTTTAAATATGTTTTAAAAATAATTTTTATACACGGTGCTTTAATTTTAATTATTCTTCGTATTTGTATGATTATTTTTTAAAACAATCCTCAAAAAACAAGTGAAAACAACTTAAAGATATTATCTGAAAATACTCTATTTTCTATTTTTAAGAATAAAAAACTGTTTACCGTTTTTTGATTGTCAAATGTGTTTTCTTGTTTTTCTATTTTGGAAAACAAAAAACTATTTTCGAAAACAGTTCCGAAACAAAACCTTAATTTTGAACAAAGATTAAGTACACGAATTTATTTTCTAAACTCAAAAACTGTGCTGTAACAGCAGTTAATAGTTTATCTTTTCAGCCTTTTATGGTAAATTTTGAAAGTTCAATCAACAAAAGGCCAAGGCCTTATGTTTCTTTCCTAGATGGTAGCCCCCCTTCTCTTTAATTCCAATAGGATTCCTAGATTGTAAAACCATCCTATATGCTAAAATATTTGAGTCTATTGAGAACTAAAATTTGTTTCCAACTACATTCATTATACCAGAATAGGATCCTGATCTCGACAAGAAAATCATGCTTCAAGCTTTCAAATAGAAGCTGCCAAATATAGGTAAAAAGAAATGTAATCTAAAAGACACCTAACCCAATGGGGTGGCACCTTATGTATGCAAGGGGTATACAAGAGGCACTAATAACAGAAAAAACAATGCACCCCGCCAAAAAACAGCAAAGCTAAAGTCATATGGGAGAATATGATAAAGACTAATGTAAAGTTGCAGTGAAATGCACTAAATCAGCATCAGACTATCCCACCATCATCTTCTGAATTGGTCTTATATAAACTCTAGCACTTCACCACTCATCTGACCTCTTGTCTTGTTCTTTTCCCTTTCTTCCTTTTACCATATTTTTATTCCTACCTTCCATTGGCATAACAAATCTAAACCCTTTTCAGACCATGAGACTATTTTAGTTACTATTAAAGCTCCGTACAACACTAACTTCTATCACTGCCCTTTGCGTGTGAATGAATTCAATCACTTCTAAGGTTCAAAACTGTTGACAACTTATGGCTCAGTTTGACAAGATGAAGAATGAAAATAAACAATTACTTGAGGACTTTGAAACCAATGATGAAATTGTTGGTTTTTACAGATATATGGGGAAATATCAACAAATTTTGATAAAAAACATATTAATGGGTGGAAATTAATTAAAATTTGTGGAAATATTAGAGAAAACACCAAAAAATGATAATAGAAGCAATAATATACAAATTAAAGTTATATTTATTGCAAAACATGAAAACAAATGTTAAGTTGGATGTATTTAAACATATAAAAGAAATAATGATATCTATATATATATATTGTTTAAAAATGTTTATAATTTTATTTATAAATATTTATTGTTTTGTGCATTTAATTAATGTACAAAATATATAAAGAAAGAATTATCAAGATACATTAGTTTTATCTTTTAATCAATTAGTTAAATTAAATTTAAAGATAAAATATTTAAATGAATCTATTGGTTAAAGTTTTATTGTATAAAAAGTTTAGAAAAAACAAAAATATAATATAATATAATATTTTATTAATAAAGGACTCTTTTATTTGTACCCTTTTTCACTAGACTTGCCTACGTATTGAAGAGGGCCCTGGTTCCTTATTAGATTTTATTGACTGATTGTGCGTGCGTTAGTAGGAGGGTGTTTTCTATTCTCTTTTGTAGTGTTTCTACTTTGTTGTCTTCCTTTGTATACCTTCCGTGTGCTTGGGGCGTGCCCCCCTTTTTTATTTGGCTTTTTCAATGTATTCTTGGTTGCCTATCAAAAAGAGAAAAAAAACACACACTATAACCCAAGACAAGTTAGCCCACTTGGTTTGGTTGCTGGTCATACAGGCTGAAGACCTTGGTTTTACTCCCCATCACTTCCCTTAATTTTTGGAGATTTTTGGAGTTTTGGAGCACATTGACCGAGTTGCGGTCCAATAGTCGAAATTTCAGTGAAATTTCGGGATATTTTAATCCCTATTTGAAACCAAAACTTAATGGTGCATTTAGGCATATCTAAGCTTAGAGAGGCCTGCTCGAGAGAAAACCACTTCTTTCTGTCCAAAAGAAGCTTCTACTTGCTCTTATCATCCAGTCAAGAACTGCCAATAAAATGTAGATGTGGGAGCCATTCTGAAAAATCAACATCTAGCTAGGGGGGTCATTAGAATTTAATTCTATTTGAATTGAAAATCTGAATAATATTCTAGTTTCCATCTCTAGGGTTTAAGTATTCTAAACTTTCTTAAGATTAAATAATACATCAAACTGTCATGGGAAGACTATTTAGCATGGAACATTCTGATGAAAAAGGAATAAATACAACAGGAACACTACAGAATAACAGTGCAACCATTTCATTTGTTGAATAGAACTTTATGCTATCATATCAAACTGTACTAGAACATCCACTTTATTCAATACAATATTACACCCTATTTGGTAATTGTTTTCGAAAACAATTTTGAAAAACAATTTTTAAGAATAGTTTTTGAAAACCGTTCTCTAATATTTTGTAGAATAAAAATATGTTTGAGAACCTGAAATGTTTTTAACATGTTTTTAATATTTTTAAATATGTTTTAAAAATAATTTTTATATCTAATGCTTTATTGTTAATCATTTTGTATGTTTGCATAATTATTTTTTAAAACAACACTCAAAAAACAAGTGAAAACAACTAAAAGATGTTCTCTAAAAACACCATATTTTATGTTCTTAAGAACAAAAAATAGTTTTTTGGTTATCAAATGTGTTTTCCTATTTTTTTGTTTTGGAGAACAGAAAACTATTTCAAAAAATAGTTACCAAACAGACTCTTAATCTTTCCTTTCTCTAGAATTTATTAGTTCATCCATGCATGTGGAAAGGAAGAGTAAAGAAGGCCATACCCGTTCTTCAGCCCCTGAAGCTAGATGTTTCCTGCAAGTTTCCTGATTAGGCACATTGGAGTTGGCAAGTCCACCATGTTCGGTTTCCGCCTTGTGCATTGGATTGACCAAATGCAGGACTCCACCATTTCCACAAGGAGAAAATGAGGCACTTGTGCAGTGATTTACATCTTCAGATAACCGCATCTCCACAGAACCACTTGCCACACTAGGATTCACAATATTGGAAGTGTTCTGCAGGGTTGAATTCTCACAAATTTCAGTACAAAGCTTTGAATTTTGATGCTCCCCTGCATTGAAACTTTTTGGGCCATCTGATGTTGAGTTTGCAACAGAGTTACTGGTTGATTTTACCTTGGAAAAAGAACAAACGCTTGAATTAAGAGTTGTTGTTTCCCCATCTTCGGAACAGGTTTTAGTACCAGAAATCATATGGTTCTGTACATCAGAACTAGGTCTTGATGATAACAGAATTGCTTGATCTTCCTCCGGACTCCCCAATGTTTCTACAGCAATGCTACATGCTTGTACCTCACCAGACCTAAATGACCCATCATCAACACCTGGAGTATCCTCCATGAGACCATTTTCTCTCAAATTTGAACTTGGCAAAGATCCAGTTTCTACATGGCCATCATTTGCTCCACAGCCTGAAAGTTTATTCCAGAGAGACAAATTTTTGTCATGTCTAGCACTAGCAACTAGTCTCTGCCCAAGATCCTGATGAATACCTTGAAACCTTTGATTACTCTCATGTCGACAAACATACACCTCATTTTTCAACCTGTTGGTCCAATATGATGAGCCTGAATTCAAGTCAACATAAAGATTAATCCCCTCATCTGACCTGACATGATACTCAAACAAAGAGGATGGAGCTTTTGTAGAGGAAGCAGAGGCACTTTCTCCAGAAGATGCACCAATATTTATGTCTCTATGTTGAATTGGGGGGAAATCACCTGCCCCACCCTCTCTTGCATGATCAAAACAATTCTTACCAGACCTCATTTTTGGGGAATCCTTTTTAGAGTTAAAACCACTCTCATCACGTAGGGTAACAATTTGTGAATGGGATGTCTCTTGGAGAGTATTTCTTGAAGAACCAAAGCCTTCAGAAATTTCCTTACCTGATGCCTGTATTGACAGAGCAAAAAGTGATCAATTGACAATGAGCCTCCAGAACCCAAAATACAACAATAAAAAGTTCAATAGAGCAGAATCCTATTTTTCAAATGGCTAGTGGAGCTATGACTACACATCTTTTACCACCCCCCTTACACCTGTGTCAAAAATTGCAACATAGCCAAGTTGATCTGCCATTTGCCTTGTATTTATGCCAAAAGTCATAACTGATCAAAGCTTTGCCTCATGTAAAGTGGCAAAAGAAGCAATTCTTGCTACAGAAGAAGAAAATATAAGTTTCCTATCATGTGGAATCAAGCCATTAGGCTAAAACATGCTATGCAGGAACCTGCCAGGTGGTCAATATGCAGCTTATTAGCCCCATCTCCAACTGATTAAAGACTGGAGAAGGGAAAAAGTATCAAACCAGGGTCTATGTTGCTTTATAGGGTGTTTGGTAAATCGACTTACCGACTTAAAGTGACTTAATAACTTAATTTAAGTTATTAAATAGATTAAACATGTATGTTAAAATAACTTAATATCATAACTTAAAGTTAAAAATGACTTTAAGTATTAAGTCAAAATAGTTAATTTATTCTTACATAAATCTAAAACTATGTTTACAAAAAAGATTTGAGATTGATATAATTTAAGTCATTAAGTTGATTTACCAAACACCCTCTAAGTCTATAAAACCTTCTCATACACAAATCAAGTCAATAAGCTGAAAATTACATGATGTACAAGTGATATTTTAATATAATAGTCACCTCAATTTCTTTCTAAAAAAATACAACCATGAATGAAAAACAATCAAACCTTAGTACAAGTCTCAGCCACCATGCAAATCCCCAGTTCTTTGCATCCAGTTTGGGAATACTTCTCATTGTTATCCTCCTCTCTTGGACGAGAGACGATGATCCCACAGCTAACTGCAATAAAAGCACCCAATCTTTTTTCATTTCTTGCTACATATTTTTTCAATGAGTCAAGAAAGACTTCATTAAAAAAAAATTATACTGATTTATTTTTCTAGAGTTGGAAATTGGCAATCAATAAAATTGTGCAAACCTTTTCCAGCTTCCACCCTAGATTTTAACTGTGTTCCACGTTGTAGTTGTGGTGTTGAAGATGCAGGAAGGGGGAGCTCTTTAGTCCCACTTGATTTATCCCCAGAGGATATCGAGCTCACACTTTTTCTCTGCAAAATTTTTAAACAATAATAATCATTCTAAATTTTTGAAGATCAAAAAAGAGTCTACTATAAAATTCATACAAAGAAAAAGAACATATAAATAGGTGCATGATGATTAAATAATCTAAAAGTGCAGAAAGGATTGGGACATTTATAGTATGTGGTAGTTAAGACAGCAACCCCAAGTAATCAGAACCAAGGCCATCTCAGTCTGGATCAATGTTCAAAACAACAACTCATTTAGTTTAAGTAAACTACATTGTGAAGGGAAATTAGCTCATGGTTGTTTTAGGTAGTTAAATGAAGTTTAAAATTATACTCAAACACCAACACATACAAAAAGACAAAATGATAATAATAATAATAATAATAATAAATATTTAAAAAAAGTGACCTCACAATGCTATAGAGAGATGCCTAGTTTCCTGGAACACCAACAACAATAGACATGCTACATTAAGTATCAGGATTCATATGGAAATAAAATTAAGTACTAACTTATTGCCGACATCATTTCTTTAATTGCCAAAAATTGTACTCTTTTGTTATTATATTATATATATACGTTCCTTTGCCTATCAAAAAGACAAAAAAAAAAAAAAAAAACAATTGCAACAAACAAAGCAAGATGTAAACTAGCATGAATAAAAATGATTTAGTTTTACAAAAATATAAATACAAATAGATGAATCAAACAACTCAATTTAATTCAGAAATTGGACCAACAAAAGTATACATGTTGCTAGTGAGATAGGATCAGTGGCAGGGCTAGGAATGTGCTCAAAGAGGGGCACAAATAGAAGGAATTATTTCAGGAGGGGCAAAAAAGGGAGAGATAACTGTATATAGTGCAGCAAAAAGCATACTTTCCCCTTAAATGAGGTTAAGGGTTCAAAACCGCTATTATGATTTTATTTTTTAGGGGGGGCATGTGCCCCTCTTGGGCCAAGCTAGCTCCGCCAGTGGGTAGGATGCTCCTTCTCTTGGGTTCATCATCCAGCTAATCATGCTACAGACTACTTAGCCAAGCAAGGAGCAAAGAACTTGTCTCCATCTCCTTTGTTGGTGACTGTTGGCAGATCCATGGGGATCCTGAATCAGTTACTGCTGAAAATCGTCCCAACTTGTTTGATTGTGCAAGCCATCCACAATCAATACAGCTTGTATAAGATGTAAATTAGGACTGAAAAGTAGTTATAAATTAGGGCTTCAAATTAGGGATTCCTTCCTTGTTTGTATAGTTGATTAATAGTTTCTACATTCAATGTATTCTAGGTTGTCAGTAGGATCATTTTACTTTATTGTTTTCCCTGTAAATTCTATATGTTCATTGTAAATTCCTCCATCAATACAAGAAATACAATTCCATGATTTCTCACAAGAGCTTTCTCCCTAGCACCAGTAAAAAGTTTCTTTAGTGTGGGTAGATTACTATTTCAACCTTTTGTTTGTTCAGGTGGTTCTATTTCTTTTGTGGACTAAGATACTTATTTTACCTTTTGATAAGCAATTATACACTTGGACATATTGTTTGTCCTTTGTATTTACCATTCAATAAATGAATATGTCTTTTTTCCAAAAGAACCAAGGAAGAGATGAAAAAAAAAGCAACAAGAACAAAAGCACACACCGCTAACCCCTCCCAACAAAATCCTTTAGGAAGTTTTTTTCCAAAACCTGATCCAAACTTTCAAAATTCTCCAATTATACATTTTCCATACGCAACAAAACAAACACAAAGAAGTTGCCATCCACAACCAAGTATGTCTCTTTCCCCACAAGGTTTTCCTCCATAATAGGATATTTTAAATTTTAGTGCACATTGTAAGACGGGCTAAAAACTATTTCTCATGTGCTACTACATTTTATGCCACATCAACCATGTTGGCTTCCTTTCTTGACCACATTTAGTTCTCTTAAAAAATTCAAATATACCGCATTAGTTGAATGCGATTTTCTGTAATTTGTATATAAAATTGCATGCTGTACTTTCTAGTCGAATGCAATGGATGTGAGTTCTTTTAAAATTATTTTAAAAAAATTTGAACTAAAACCGTGGACATTATATGCAAGTTATATTTTATAAAATGCTTACATGGGATCATATTATCAAAAATAATAATAATAATAATAATAATAAAACTGCATTCAATGGATGCGGCTTTAGTCAAAATAAATAACCGCATTGATTTGGTTGAGAAAAAGGGAGCATGCCATACTAGCATAAGATGAAGGAATGTTTTCCAACACATTCTACAATGTGGATCAAATGTCCAAAACAACCTGCTTTGGAAAAAAACTTATTTAAAAAAAAAAAAAGTCAAATAACTGCATTAATTTGGTTGAGAAAAAGGGAGCATGCCATATTAACATAAGATGGAGGAATGTTTTCCAACACATTCTACAGCATGGATCATATGTCCAAAACAACCTGCCTTGGAAAAAAGCTTATTTTCGGGTGCCTCCTTTTGTTTCCCGGGAAGCTCCTTTTGTTCCCTGGGAAGAAATTTAGAGGTTCAAGGGTTCTTTAAAGGTTGTTTTCTTTTCTTAGGAGGTGGATTACAAAGAAGACATTGACAATTGATTAGTTGATGAGAAGGCCATAGTTCTTGGCAAATTGTTGTAGTTTGCACAAGAGTGAGAAGGAATCTGTTAATCACATTCTTATCCATTCTGAGAAGGCTTGCAATTTATGGTATCTGTCATATTCTTTATCTGGGGTTGCTTGGGTGATGTCATTAAAGATGAAAGACTTGTTGGCATGGTAGTTTTTTGAGGAAGAGACACACAAATATGTGGAGGATAGCCCCTTTTTGATTGTTTTAGTGCATTTGAAGGAGGCACAATCAGAGGATTTTTGAGGATCTAGTGAACTTGGAACAAGCTTCAAAAGATCCTTTCCTCAAAGTTCCATTTGAACAGTCTAGGGACTGTTTGCAGGCAGATAATCTTTCATTTTTGGAGTTTATTGATTGTTGAGGAAAGGCTAGGCCCAGTTATGGCCTTTGTTCTATGTTGTTGTTTGCATTTCTTTTTACCTTTCAACAGTCTCTATACTTCACAGGTTCCAATGCTGTGCCTCCTTATTAGGTTCTTTTAATATATATCTTAATTTCCTATCAAAATATATATCTTCCTTTCCCATAGAAATAATTATGCCAATCAATAGAAGTTCACTTGCATAAGAGGGAAGAGTTTTTTCAAAGAAGTGTCTTAAGTGGTATGTGCGGATTACTTCATCTTCTTCTACAACTATATAAATGGATAAAAGTATCCAAGAACCAGAACATCCAAGTAATTTTCATAACGTTGATGCACAATGATTTTTTATTTTTATGAGAATGATGCACAACGGTTCTTCTGACTCAAGAATTGAACATTGTACATGTACAGAAATACAACAAAATTACAAATGGAGATATAACAACTAATAGTGTGAAAAATATCAGGGTTCTCCACTTGTTAATTGTTCAAGATTAAAGAGAAGTTAGACCACTCGCAATATTACCTCTAAGGAAGAGAGCATCAATTTCACCAAATCATCAACTGAAGTATCTGAAGGCAGACCATAAATCCTGCACAAACCTTGAAGCTCTTTCCTTGAGAGGATTTGGATCTTGCGATAGAACTCCTCGTCTTCCTTATTCCCCATCTATCTGAACTAATTAGGAAAAAAAGATCAACATGGAAGAACAAGAATTAGAGTTATGTCACTTAAATATATCTAAGAGACATGAGAGTGCAAGAAAATGATTCCAAAAAGGAAGTTCCAGCAGAAGTTAATAGGATAAAATGGCACATCAACTATAAATGAAGCAAAACATCCCAGTTTGTAGTTCCCACCAAAGCAATTTGTGCACTGATCTCTCATTATCATGTGTTGTGGTTGTATCACTACCATCAATCCCCTACAGCTCTCATCAATTTATGAGATACAATACTTCAAATGTCGCACTATTTACCTACAAAAGCTCATATGAGCAGTTAAAGCTCACATTATGCAATGAAAATCACTCAATTGGATATATAATCACTTTTTTCTGATGTATATCAACAGTAACTTATGTGGTATCTCATAGTCAATGCACTCACCAATCATCCAAAATATATAGAGATCTAAAGTCTTCCACTTCTTGCTTCTTCCAAAGAACTACAATAAATACATTTAAATCCTCAACAAGTATTCCTAACAAAACATTTAAAAAGAAAAAAATCTTTAGCAGTCATTAAATTTTGAAAATGAGAACACAAACCCCAAAGGATCAATAATAAATCTTTATTTGGCATATCAACTGCAGGAACAACTATCCGGATAAAGTGATTCTAATAATTTGATTTAAATGGAAAAACGTTTAGTGGAAGTTTCAAAAGATTGCAAGTCAGAAGGTTAAAACCCATTCAATCAATACCGATATTTTGGAAATTTATTGTTTCAAATGGGAGCCATCATGTATCTCAAATGCAAAGCATTCCCCAATTGATTGCCCCAATCTACAACACAATACATAGATAATTAGACTCAACATTGAGACTAACTTTATAAACCTATACATCAAAACTGAAAAGAAACAAGAAATGGAAAACATTTGAACTCAAATTGACAACAAGAAGACACTCCGAGGTAAAAATCTTGGTGTTAAACACGCGGCCCACAACACCCCCACCATCCTCCCCCCCACCCCAACCCACCCACACCACACAAAAAAAAGTCTCCTCACTTGATAAAAGCAGTAGCAAACAAAGAACCCCATGATATCTATTAAAGAAACCCACATATCTAAAGTGGTTTTAATTAACAATCTTTTAATATAAAAACCTAGAAACTGCAGAAAAGGGATAAAAGACCAATTAAATGCTTGAAACTCAGTTCCATGTCTTGGAATGAGACAAAAGTTCCATTTCACGATTGCTATACATAGTCAGACAGTTCTCCATCCCACCCACAAAATGAGAACGCAAAACCCATTCTCACAAACCAATTCAATCGAAAAAACAAAAAAAAAAAAAAGAATAAGTCAATCTCATCCATCTTCTCAATTTCAACGCAGGCCAACAAAACCACCAGCATGACACTCAAAAACAAAGATAAAAAACAAGCCAAACCCATCTGAACAGCAGAGAACACCACTGTTTGGTTGCAAGGAAAACGGGGGGGAAACGAAAGAAAACGACACATTTTGAACTTTCATGTAGCTTTCGTTCAGAACAAGACAAGCCAGCAGGGGCCGAACCGCTCGTTTTGCGAAGCTAAAAATTTGAATTTTCACTTTTCTACAGTTTCTCAGCAGCCAAACGGAGGTCGTGGGTGAGAGGGCTTACCTGGTAAGAAATTATGGAAAGTATTTTCCAGGAAAATGAGAGTGTGAGCTCAGTAGTTGCCCAGCTCCGGCTTTAAATGGAGCCTCTGTTGTCCTAATCCGAAACTTTTCGGATCCGATCTGTCGGATTCGGATCCAGAAATTTTCTTCCTCTAAACGGAACCCGATACAGGTTGTTTGGACCAACCAACTTTTTTTTGGGTATTATTTCATTTTTGTCTTTTCCCACCCATACTTGTACTTTTTGGATTCAGTGCACCAAATTTAATTTTAATTATTAATAATATAGAATATAAAAAATACAAACCCTAGGGTTTGTTTGTTTGTTACTTGTTTCCCAAAAATAGTTCCATAAAATAGTTTTTAAGAACGGTTATGAAAAATTGTTCTCAAATTTTCTAGAACAAAAATCTTTTTGAAAACCTAAAATGTTTTTATCCTATTTTTAAATATATTTTAAAATTATTTTAAAATATAATTATTTTTTAAAAAAAATTCTCAAAAAACAACATAAATAATTTTAAAAATAACTAAAAAATATTTTCTATAAATAGAAAATAATTTTTTATTATCAAATATGTTTTTCTGTATTTTTTTCTCAAAAATAGAAAACTATTCTCGAAAATAATTATCAAACAGACTTTTATTTTTCTAAAATAATAATATATTTTATTAGCATGGCTAGTATGATTACTTGGAATTTGAAGTAATTAATAATTGGATTTTTTTTAGATATTTTGATTTAATTTTTTTAACTATGGAAGAAAGGAAATAAAATTCAAGGTTAATTTGCTAAAATAAATGCATTTCCTTATCGATATTAACAATTTGCTAAGACACATCAATCATTAAAAAAATGAATTTTATTTTAAATAATTATAATGTATTCCTTAAATTTATATAATTAAGAAAATCAATGCATTTATTTTATTAACTTAGTAAAGAATAGCCAACACACTCAATATATTTATTTTAGAAATTAAATTTTTTTTTATATATTCCATTAAGAAAACCCAAATTTTCAAAAGTCATGAAGTTAATATTTTGTATTAATGAAATTATAAAAAATAATTATAAATTGTAATAACTATATCAAGGTAGTGTTTTATAAAAATTGAAAGTTAAGTTTTAAAAAGGCTTCAATTATAAATTTTAAAATGACAAGTAGTAAAGTGTTTTATAGAAAATAAGGGTTTGTCTGGTAACTGTTTTCAAAAATAATTCTGAAAAATTGTTTTTAAAAATTGTTTTCTAATTTTTGTAGAACAAAAGTCTGTTTGAAAAATCTAAAATATTTTTAAATTATTTTTAATATTAGGAAATATGTTTTTTTTAAATTATATCTGGTATTTTATTTTTAATTATTCTACATGTTTGTATAACTATTTCTTAAAACAATTCTTAGAAAACAAATTAAAATAACTAAAAGATAAAATAGTTTTAGGTTGCCAAACGAATTTTTTGTTCCAGAAAACATAAAATTGTTCTCAAAAATAGTTTCAAATAAGCTCTAAGTTGTTTTGTCTAATTCTAGGGTTTCATAAAAAAAATTTAAAAACTACATTTTATAAATGTTTGTTGGAGACATTTCTTATTTTTTTATTTTTAAAATCATAAAATAATAATAAGTTTTATATAAAAGGGATAATTATCCAAAAGGATTGGCTGGAAAAAATAATGACTACGAAGGCTCACTCTTACCCTTGAATATGTTTTCTATATTATTTATAAATAAATTAAGATTGTCAATGATGTGGGGCACATAGATGATAAATATAGGTTGATAAATGACGTGGGGCTCATACATGATGATAAATACAGATTGATAAATGATGTGGGGCTCATACATGATGATAAATACAAGTTGATAGGCAATCAACGGTATATTTCTTAGTTTGAAAAAATTGATGTCACTTTTGAACAATTGACTGTTTAAAAATTTGCTATTTTTTTTTTCAAAAAAAATGAGATTTTTTAAAGAACCTTGTAAAAAAAATAATTTTAATATCTCATAAATAAAAATCATATCCTAAAGTCATTATATCGTTTTATATATAAAACATACAATTAAAAACTTTGTTATCATAATATAATGAATAATTATTTTTTATGAGCACTCATCAATTGAATAATATATAAATATTCAATTGACTAACACACACCTGGAATAACTCACAATTATTCATTGGGTAATATAACACATGAAAAAATTAAATAAAAATAAATTAAATTATGTTGTAATATATTGTAATGATAGTGTATTTATATTGTAAGTATAATGCATTTATGTCGTACCTATATTTCATTACAAAAATAATAATTCTAAAAATATTTATTCACACCCTATTGGTATTAACACATTGTATTAATATATTAACAACATTTATTTAGTGTTTTGAAATTATTTAATAATTTTTGTATATATATATATAAACTACGTGAATTCAAATTAGTATTTCATTTTATTTTAGAAATTATTTATGATATAAGTATGTTGTGAAATATGGTATGATCATACAAAATTACCATTTTTATAAAAACTTTCATAAATTTCTTAATTAGGTTTTATTGTAATGTATTGTAATGTAAGTGTGTTTATATTGTAATTATAACATATTTTTATTGTGCCTGTATTTTATAATAAAAGTAATAATCTTGAGGATCACCTTTTATACCTTATTAATATTCAACATATCAAATATATTAACATCATCCACTCGTTGCATTAAGAAAAAAAATTTATATGAAAATTAAAAAAAAACACTATGCAAAGGAAAAAAAAATCATATAAATTTTTTTAAATTATTTTATTATAAAAAAAAAATGATTAAACATTCTCTATCATTTTCTTATTCTTTTAGAGAGTCTAAGTGAAAAATTAAACATTTTATCTTCCTTAAATTTAATACAAAAACATAATTTATCAATTTAAAATTATAATATATATATATATATATATATATATATATGAAAAAATGATCATTTTTATTATATAATTATAAAACTTATTTTTTTCTTCATAAAATTAAAAATTAGAATATAAAAAAAAAGGTAAAAAAACAATAAATGATATTTTGAAACTATTTTTTAAAAATATTTTTTTTAAATAGTAAATTTAAATAACAAATTATATATAATTGTAAGGATTAAACCCAAAATTTTGATTTAAAATTTAAATATCAATAATTACAATAAATGTGGGACTCGTGTACCATAAATGTATTGATAAATCAAGTGAAGTGCTTTAAATGCTTTAAAATTTAAAAGTTTTAATTAAAAGGCAATTTTGGTATATTAAGCCTATTAAAGTCCTCCCTAAGAATTATTAAAAGATATCACCCTTTCTAGTAATTGTTATGCCGAGCCCACCCTTTTGGGTAATTCCCCCTATATAAAATACAAAAACTTTTAATGCTTATATTAAAAAAAAATAGTGATTTTATAAATAAAAAAAATTACTCTCTCAAATTTTAAAATCTTTTATTTTTAAAGACATAAAATAAAATTATACTTTTTGTGAAAGATATTTTATTTTTATATGAAATATTTATAATTTAAAAAACAAATGATTAAGATAAGAATAAGTGTTAAAAATATTATAAGAAATAGTAAGTTTGTGATTCTAAAAAACACTTTTAACCTAAAAAGTGTTTTGAAAAATCATTAGGTGTTTAACAAAATTTAGGAAACACTTTTAAAATTTTGAAAAACCAATTGTTATATTAAAAGCTCAATTGTAGTGTTTTATGAAGAAACATTTTAGAGTTTGTCTGATAATAATTTTATAAAATGCTTCTAATATTTTTAACACTTAAAAATGCATTCATGATTACTATCAAACGGGCTTTAAGAGTTAAGATTAGGATATTGATTTTAAAAAATGAAAATATAAGAAAGATAATTATAATGATCTGTAAATTTTAATTAAAAGAATACAATTATATAAAAATTTAGATGAATTCTAATACTATAAGATAAGGCAATTAATAGATTTAATTAAAGGAAATAATTTTCGAGCTATTATTAAATTTAATGTATTTACTATCTTTGATATATCGCTTTAGCATAAGAATGTTTAGTGTGGAAGAACCATCCACTTGAATTATGTTATAGTAGTGAATCATTCAATTGAAAAATAGTGAAAAAAATATTATTAAAAAAGTTAGAAATAAATATTCAATCATTCAATTTCTTTATTATTTAGGGGGTGTTTGGTAAAACTTAATACTTATTACTTAATAACTTAAGTTGATTTTAAGTTAAATTATATTTAAATTGTTGTCTTAAAATTTACTACTTAATTTTTTACTTTTAAGTATTAAAGTTGTTTAAGAACATTAACTTAAAATTTATTTTAAATCGTCAAATTTACATATTTACCATCATAAATTATAATTAGGGGAAAAAAGTTTGAGTAACAGTGAAGGTCATAGAGTAGCAAAAGAAATCGTAGAAGTAATTAGGACATACATGAATAAAAAAGTAAAATAAAAATTTAAACTTAATAATAAATTAATTATTTTTACTTAAAGTTATTTTTTACTTTTAAGTTCTACCTCTAAGTTATTTTACCAATTTATTTAATGACTTTAATTAAGTTATTGAGTCACTTTAAGTTATTAAGTTGATTTACCAAACGCCCACTTAATTATGCAATCAATTTTTTTTTTCAATAGATTTTATTTTCAAAAATCCTCTCAGTATTATCCCCAAATTTGCAATATTTTTCAAGGTCTATTCATTAAAAAATATTGGTCATTATTGAAAATAATTGCTAAAAATTATATGAAGTTAGAAAATGGTTTACATATGAAAAAAATATGGAAAAAGAAAGGAAATGAAAAGCAAAGCAAGAGAACAGATAGCTTGACTTTGGGCATAATAATTAACCCTTAAAATTTGTCATTATGTGGTATACTTTTCCACTAAGATCATGCCATGTGGATCTTGACAAGATGAATGTTTATTGTTTAAAGGTTAAAAATAATAACAGTGTAATATTAAAGGAACATCTATACTAAATGTTTATTAATGATTCAAATTTTCTTTATTTAATTCTTAAATAAAGTCATATATATCCAAATACAAGTGTATTAGGATGTCCTACATATACTTTTGTTTGACATATATTGTAATGATAAATAGTTCATCTTGTTTTACCTTATTTGGAATTATCGAGACTTTTGTCACTCTATCTGCATAAGAGCAAAGAATCTATAATTGTTTCAACTATTCTATCTAAGTCTCAAGGGGAATTGGAATAAGAGAGCACTTATGAGAATTTGTTAGGACGCCTTAGTTGCATACATCACTACACTTTTACTTGAAACTTATCATAATGAAAAATGGTTAGTCTTACTGTGACCTTCTCTTATATTCTCAAAACTTTTGACACATCATCCCCATAAGGACAAAGAACGCATTGATGTCTTGATTATGATATCAAAGGCTTTGGGGAAGTTGGAATAGGAGAACACTCATATCGGGGTAGACTTATTACTTGGATGCTCTCAATAGTTATCCGCTTTGTACTTTGTCACCCAACTTTTTCCATGTACATGATAGCTACTATACTAGAATGCATCATTCTTATCATTTCATACTAGGGAAAACTCCTCTCAATGTTCTAACTCCTGCATAAGATATGGACTGAATTGTCTTAAGACATTTTAAATCCAACTCATGTATCATGTGAATGAACAAACAACTCAATCCTTGGAATATACTGTAGCCCCAGGTGGAGAAAAGCTAATATCCAAGTGTCAAACCTTTCTATCAATGTAAGCTCTCAAGGAAAATTAGATTGTTATCCCTAAAGTAACTTTTATCTATGGAGTGACGACATTTCCACCTAACACTATTACATCATTAAAACCAACTTTCATTCCTACTCAACAAGTTGGCCTTGTGGTCAAACCCTCTTCTACTTTTGCACTAAAAGGACCAATCTTTATAGTCCAACTCAAGAAAATCTTTGCACACCTCCATTACCTTGATTCGTATGTCCTAAAATAAGGTTAAAAGTCTAGTTCTTTTAGAGTGGTATCTCGATAACAACTTTAACCTCCCTGAAAAGAGGTCTTGCCAAGGTACAATGAAACTTCATGGGGAATGATAAAACTTTGTAACCTAAAGATATCTTTGGAATTTGGTATAGTAATATGAGAAATTATATATGCATCCACCTAACATTCAATTGCTTGAAAGTCAATGGCAACTTTGACTATATAATTGATTTATGTTCTTTATTTTAATCCCTTGGAAATAAATCATCATCCTTATGCCTGCCTCCCCATCCTCCCTGCCTTGAACAAACATATTTTTTTTGTTTGACCACTATTTTTAAGTATAATTCATTTATAAATTATTTCTAAATATTTTTTTTAAAATTATTTTTACAACAAACATTTGATTATATAAATTATAAGTCCATCGAATAAACATAATATTAGTGTTTAGATTTGAAAAAAATAAATAAAAGAGGTTGAAATTAGCTTTAAACACAACTTAAAAACTTTTCTTTTTGTTGATAAGGAATTTTTAATAAAGAAAGCAATTTTAAAAAAAATAAAATAAAAAATGTGCTATTTTTTATATACAATTTATCTTTAAAAAAAAAGAAGAAGTATATTCAAATAAAAAATAAATATTTATATTTTTTTAATTTAAAAAGAAATCTGAAAATTAAACTCAACTATCTAGAAAAGTAAAACTAAAGTGTACACGAGGCATCAGAACTGAGGCAGCAAAACAAACACGGTCTTAGTGGGAATAAGATATAGAAGCTCTCTCTCTTTGAATTGAAGAACAGCAAATTCTTCTACCATTTTGCCCTAAAAATTCGCCATTTCTTTGATTTGAATCCACATTTTATTCGAGTTTCAAAATTGAGAATTCCAAGTCTCTAAGACTCTCAACTACTAAACCCACTGCACGCAATCCAGAATTTGCATGGTTCTCCAGGGCTGTTTTTTGACAACCCTTTGTTTGGTTGCCGAGAAAACTTTGGAAAATTGGAGAAAGGTGCAATTTTACCTGTTTGTAACCCTGTTTGTTTGACGAGAAAATTTTGGGAAAATGGGAGAAAATACAATTTTACTGGGAATATGATAGAGCCCGATTTTATTATTATTATTATTATTATTATTTTTTTTTTTTTTTTT
This sequence comes from Vitis vinifera, assembly GCF_030704535.1. NCBI lineage: Eukaryota > Viridiplantae > Streptophyta > Magnoliopsida > Vitales > Vitaceae > Vitis > Vitis vinifera. The sequence goes on from NC_081809.1 coordinate 24,024,838, forward strand.
AATTGCCAATTGCTTGTATCTTTAGGGTCACTTGAGTTGGGGTTTATATATATATATATTAAATTATTTTGTTTTCCTGTATTTTATCAGATATAAAATTTGATGGAAAAAGGAAAATTGAAGTAAAATTCTGTTTCATTTCTGCATTTCCTTTCAATAATCAATCAATTGGTTGTGCCTTCTCTTGTATGATCTGTTTGATATCTGAGAAACTGGAATAAGGGAAAGAAATCAACTAATTTTTTCTTAAAGAAAAACCCTCTTTTTTTTTTCTTTTTCTTTTTCTTTTTTTTTTCTTTTTTTTTTCCCTATGGTTTTGGTTCCCAATTGACTCAACTGAGTGTTGTATGCCTGGCCATTATTTATTTATTTATTTATTTATTTTTATTATTATTCTGAGTGTGATTACAACAAAGAAATTAAGACCTTAACATGTATTTTCCTTTTACTTCTCAGTTTTCCCATCAATCAGAAGACCGTTGGAGAGGAAGTATTTCTCATTTATTCCATTGTTTAGTTAGTTGCTACTTTGATCAGGTATGAGAAGTTTTTGCTGAGCTATGTGCTTGTATAATTCTTTTGTTGTTTTAAGTTGTAGCTTGACAAGATATAAACAATGCCCGATAAAGATTAAGTTTGTGTTCTCTAATTCTCTGTTTGATTGCTGAGAAAATTGAAACTTGAAATTTGTAATGGGTTGGAATTGGACTGGCTGTTTTATACTTCTAAAAGCTGTTTGGATGCTTATTTCAATTTGGCAATCAAAGGAGCATAATTTCTCCACAATTTTTGCTGAATGCTTCTTTGGAACTTGGTGCTATGAACTACATTGTCGAGTTGTTTCCTCGGGTGCCTCACCTAGAAAGCACCCGTACCACTTCCCTTACTGGTTAGGCAGGTAGGAGGCACCCTGGATGCTTAGCAGTTGCCAAGGAATTGCTACTTTAGACACATGCTTATGCATGGTGCGAGATGGTTTAATCCAAATTTAAATCAGAAAAGTGCATTTTCCTTATTACGTGGGCATTGCCTTGCATTGGGAAGGCTAAATCATCTAGGTGTTGCTCTGATGCCTCAATCCCTTGACTGCCCTACTTTAGTGAGCTGACCTTTTTTGGGTTGTTTGGAAGATAATACTTAATAATATTGTTTTGCAGTGGATATGGAGACCCTTATAGAAGACAAAGTTGTAACTACAGAAAGTTCTGCCGGAGGGGAATCTGGTTTATGTGAAGTTGACACAAATCAAGAACCATACGAGGGTTTGTTATTTGAATCAGAAGAAGCTGCCAGAGCATTCTATGAAGAATATGCAAGGCGGGTAGGATTTTTAACACGCATCATATCATCACGTAAGTCAGAGCGTGATGGGTCAATTATATCTCGTCGACTTGCATGCAATAAAGAGGGATTTAACCTCAACAGTCAAAAGACAGGGCGTGTTCGAATTCGAAAACGAGAGAGCAAACGAGAAGGTTGCATGGCGATGATTTTGGTGAAGAGGGAGAAGCTTGGGAAATGGGTTGTTACAAAATTTGTGAGGGAGCATAATCATCCATTAGTAATTTCTTCAGGAAATAGTCGGCCAACCCCAGTAAGTTTTCTTCACATTGGTTGAAACACTTATTTTTCTCTCTCTAGTGTTTTGTTTTTTGTTTTTACTTGGAATACTGATATATCAGAATTAAGAGATAAAATGTGGTGTATTCCTTTGTGCCAAATATAAAAGATAAATAAAAAACAACTAACGCATTTCTCCCCCCCATCTCTCTCTTCATTTAAAAGATATACCAACACTTAATCATAATGTAAAATATTCTTTCTTCTCTCTCTCTTTTGTTCACTCACTAATAAAACTTAAAAGATAAAACATGGCATATTCTGTGTCTCAATAATACAATAGAGTAGAAAGAACTAATGGAAAATCATAATGTGACATATTTCTTTCCATGTTTGTTTTGTGATAACATAAAATCTCTTTTGAAAGTTCAAAAAAAAAGGCTCGTTTAAAATTTTTGCATGTGTGGTTTCCCAAAAGAATACCCTCCAACCATAAATTTGTCAGATAGCGACTTCTATGGTAAGACCAAAAAGACGTTAAAACATCTATGTGAGGCAGTTTTATAGTCTTATTTCCTTTGTGAATCTGTCTTACAATTTGGCAAAATTTGTATATGTTCTCCACAACACCCACTTAGACACTTTACACACACATCTGGATGGTTTTGTTAACTTGCCACCTTTATGGGCAAAATGAAGTGATAGTTCAAGATCTGAAGCGTATCTGCTAATTCATATTGATGCACGTGTCCAAATTATGAACTCTTTGGTGGAACTTACCAAAACTTGTGCATGAAAGAGCTTAGACTCAGCAACAAATTCTTTATACAGAAAATGCAGCTTGTATAATATTTTGGATGTCATGATCATCAGATGATAAAGTTCATGCACAATTCATTTTTTATCTCACTATTCTTACTGGTAGATGGAGCAAGGTGTTTCCTTGTTGATTATCTTTTACCTAGAGTTGAATAGTTTTGCCCAATGCTATGAGTCTTCCATCAGACAAAAAAGGGTCAGGAATCAGTATAGCTTTTTCTATGGGAGTATAGGATATTTTCCTTGTTCCTCCTAAAAATCTCATCCACATATATGAAGTAGTTTTATGGTTCAAGAATCAGATGCTATGCGAAATTTTTTTGATAAGAAACTTATTTCAAGGGCCTTTTTTTTTAAAAGAAAAAAAAAATTATTATTATTATTATTATTATTATTTTATATAATTTGTAATGGAAATTGGCATTGCTAGTTTTTGGGCTATCTTTTTTCATCCTGATATATGCAGTCTTTTAGAGGTTCTAGCTGCAATACTCTAGGAACTAGAAAATTGCAGGTCTTATTCCTGTTTCCAACAAATAGAAGAACCAAAAATGTCACATTGTGGAATTGATGACCACCCAAAATCAAGTCTGATGGGGTTGAACTAATGAACCTGCATACTTTTATTTTCCCTTTTGATGATGTGTATTACTCAAGTTAAGGACATCAAGTACTATATTGTAGTGATGCTATGAGTGTTTTTGGCTGAGATTGCACTAAAACTTCCTGGATAGTGCAGGCTGTTTATAGAGGCATTTGAACATGTACATTGAGAATTCATTAAGAACTAGGTGTGGGTTGTAAATCAGAAGTCAGCATACAGTTACAGTAGGCACTTGTAGATCATTTCAGCCATTGGTTTTGGTTGATCTGTAATTTATATTGGGTCACCCCACAGTTAGTGTGATAAGATAGGTGGTGAATAACATAGCTGTTAAAGGTGATGATGACTTCTTCCATCGAGGTTCGTCCAGATGATGAACCAGTAAATCTTTAAAGTGCTCAGTGGTCAGGTCTATATTTTAGAATTGGATTTATGCACTGTTGTCGGGATTTAATGGATAACTTGCTTGATGGGCTGTGTGTCTAGGAGTAAAAAATGTTGTGCCTTGAACAAGTTGCAGCAGAAGCTGGGGTTGTTTTATGGCTTGCATTTAAGCTACCTCTGCTAGTTTCATATGAAGGAAAATTTGGATTTCCTGACTAACCATGCTCCAAGGCTGTTTATTAATACTGTGAACAGCATTTTGGATGTTATTGCTTCTGACAACTTGGTGTAATCATATCCTTGGTTGTGCCAGCATGGGAACATGATTTCCCAGAGGGCCTGTTGATTGTCATTGACTGAATCTAATTTTCATGAATTCTGGTCTACATGACTTTTGTTGATAAATTACCATATATTTGGAAAATACTTGTCTTGTTTTGCTTGTTTCACAGGCTGTAATCAATGTCAGAATCAATATTAATCTGCAAGAATTTGAAATGATCCACTTCTTGCTTCAATTTTGGTGTGCCTGTCATGAGAGTTGAAACCCAGTATTTATTGGGATTTGCCCTCAATTTTCAGAGCCTAATGGAGTTCCCCCCACCCTTTTTTTCTTTTTTTATTCATGGAGTTCCATTGTTTCATCCGGTTAATTTGCTGCCTCGCTCATAATACGTAGTCATTTCTTGTGTTTCAATGTTGTAGGATGAGAAGGATAGGAAGATTCGAGAGCTATCTTCAGAGCTACACCGTGCAAATCAACGATTAGCAGCATGTAGAGAACAGCTACGCACGTTTATGACATACATCGAGGAACACACGCAGTCCCTGTCAAGAACAGTAGAAAACGTTGTTCACAACATCAGGGAAATAGAATCCGAAGATCAATAGATTTCACCTGACTGCAGAGCCTACCATTTTACTGTAAATATATCTGTATAATGTTCTACTCTTGTTAATATGAGAATCCGCTAAATTCTTCAGACTGTATGACAACATGGCTGCACATCAGCTACCCAGGATTGCAATTGTGGATACTCTGATATGTGTATATGAATCTTAGGCGTCTGAAATAATTCTTGTTGTACATAACCCAACTCTTTCTTTCTGCCCCCAGAAACTGACATTTCCCTGTTAGCAGTGATTTATCGTTTATACATTCAGTTGCAGTCAATGACTGGGATCAAGAACCCTAATCCCCTGTACAAGCTGCTGCTGATTCACAGATGTTGATCTGTTTTCTCGGGATTTTTGTTATATAGAGGCAATGTTGAAGATGAACCATTACAACTGCGGTCATGTTAAGAGGGTTTTAATGGATTTATGACTGGATAATCTTCAGGAAAATCCTCTAGTGCTCTTGCTGGAAATGCTTGTGATGGGGGAAATGAGTCAAATGACCAGTGGATAGGTTATTGTTCATTCTCAACCCTGCGGGCTTAGGGCCAGTTTGGAAATTGTGTTTTAAAACAATTTTCTGTTCTTCAAACGGTTGGCAATTAAAAATTATTTTAAAATTTTTGTTTTTAAGAATGTAAAATAGAGTATTTATAGATAATATTTTTTTATTGTTTTTTATTGTTTTTGTAGGGTTACTTTAAAAAACGATTATATAAATATTTAGAATGATCAAAAATCAAAATACTATATATTAAAATTATTTTTAAAACATATTTAAAAATAATAATCGGTTAAAAATACTTTTGATTTTCAAAAATATTTTTGTTTTACAAAACATAAAGACTTCAAAGTTGTTTTTCAATGTATCTTGAGTGAATGAATTTTCCTATTTAGGTTTTCTTTTCAAACTTAAGGAATCTTACCAAGACCATTTTTTTTTATGAGAAATCTTAGAGTTTGTTTGGTGAGTGTTGTTGAAAATATAAAACTTTTTTTTTTTTTTTTTACTTAGAAAACACACACTTTAGACAAAATAGTTTTTTAGGGATTTGTTCTGGAAATAGGTTGTTTTTAAAATAATTTTAAAGCATTTTCAATTGTTTTTTATTATTTTTTAAAAATATTTTCTATAACGATTGAAAATTTTTTATGGTAGAAATTGTTTTTTATTTTTGATTTTTTAAATAATATTTTGTTCTTGAAAATTATTTTTAAAAAAACTATTTTTGAAGCTGGTTTTTAATAAATCATTAATTTCTCATCAGAGTTTAAATGAATTAGAATTATAACTATGAAAATTTTATTTTTTAAAGGAATTTTACAAGTAATTGGATAATTTTTTTTAGAATGATATTATATTTGAATGATGACGAGGCAAATTGAGATGCTGATGTTTCAATTACACAAAGTAATACTGACACGGCAAATCAAATGACTGAATGAGGCTGACATGGCAAACCAAGATGAGCCAGATGGAAGATGACGTAGCAGATCTCAGTGACGTGCATTAGTCAAAAAAGGGAAGTCACCCGAATGAGGCTGACGAGGATAAATCTTTTCTTAAAAAATGAAGCAAAGAACTCAAAAATAAATAATTATATTAAAGAGGATTGTTCATCTCAATGCTAACGTCGCAAATTTGATTATTAATTGATATGATGATGTGTTAATTCCTCAAAAGAGTGCTGACATGTCAAAACAAAATCACCAGGTGGAAGCTGGCGTGGTAGATCACAGTGATATGCACTCGTGAGGAAAAACACAAACCAGCTTCCGATATATGAATTCTATGGGTTCAACAATCTGAGATCAAAACCCTAATCTGAATGCTCTGAACCCTCCAATTCCAACCCTGCAGTTCCTCCATTTCCTAAGGTCAGCGCTTTTTATTTCTCCCCTTTTATCAATCTTACTCTCTTCTATCTATCAAAGTGATTTCTCTTTCCTTTTCAAATCCTAGAAGGAAAAAGAAAAAGCACAAAGAGTGTCCGTCAAAACCCACTGAAATCTGCTCTGTTCATTGCCTGAATGATCTGGTTTTTTGATTATTTTTTATTTGTTTTTTTTTTTTTTTGTGTTTTTGTGGTGTTCAATTGTAATTCAGGGTTTGATAAACGTGGAAAGAAAATGGTAGATAAATTGGAGCCGAAATTTCGCTGTTGGATTTGGGTTTATTATGTGATAGGTCGAATCTTTTTTAATTAAATTGTTCTTTTTCTTTTGTTTATCATGTCTCAGGATTAATTTCCCCAACTTCACTATGTCATGAATTGAATTTAGGATCTCTGTTCATAGCACAAATCTCAATTCTTTAATGCAAAAATTTATAGAGACTTAAATAGATATACCATTCCAGAAACTAACCCACTTCAGCCTGGAGAATTGAGGGCAATTAGAATTTGATTTTCCTCAGTTCATTTGGATATGTACGCTTTTAATGATGATGGGGGATTTTATTTAGCAAAGTGAATTGATTCTTGTATTTATGATAGAGAGGAGTGAGTTTTGTGTTTAATGTGGATGGAAGCCAAATTCTGCCTTTTTTTAGCATTATTAAATCAAATGCCCTTTTCGGTTTTAATGGTACTATTTAATGGGTAATTTTAACAGATGACTCATTCATGCATGAAACACTTTTGCCAAATTGTATTTGTGTGCTATGGGTTGGTATTCCAAACGTGCTGGTTAATGATTATGTTTATGAGGCTTCAATGATGGAAGAAAGAAAAAAACTGGACTTGATTATAGCCCTCTGTACTAGGGAAAAAAAGGAAAAATTTGCCATTATTGTATGTATTCTGCGGTTATGTTATGTCTTATTGAAGAAAGAAAGAAGAAAATTTATTGATCTTTTAGATAGTTCAAAGTTTTCTAATGGTCTTCCTATATCTATTGAACAGCTTGGAGCATCTGCATATAGTTTATGTTTCATTTTTTAGAAGCCAAGATCAATACTTTGAAAGACGGGGGAGATAAGACGTGAGATAAAACACCAAATTTCTCCTTCTCTATATCTTAGCTTTTTCAGTAAGAAAAAATTTCTGGTTTTGAGATGAGAGACATCTTTATTTGCTCGTTCTAGGCTAATTGCCTTTTATTTTCTTTCTTACGGAGATACCCTTATGACTATAAGGGTCACAGCATAAGATTCCTTTCTTGCTGGCCCCTGTTAAATCGTCTCTTGCACAATTGAATGGTTAACTTAGTGATAATATATCACTGTTGCCTCTTTACCTTTATTGCTTTCTTTTTGAATGAATTGAATTTACTTGTTGTTGTAAGTGTTGCACCTACTTTTGCTTTATCCATGTTTTAACACAAGGATCTTGCCTGATGCTATGGCTTGTTTTATTTTCTAGTGGGTCCTGATGGCAAGCACCTCGGGCCAGGGATTTAATCCAAGCAGGAACTATAGGCGTTGGCTAGATGAGACATTTGATGGCCATGAAACGGCAGAGGATGAGCTATCAGATAGTCTGGATGGAAATGATGATATGGTTCAACAATCTATTGATAATTTACCTGTAAGTTTGGAACCTTTAGAACCATGTGTTGGCATGGAGTTTGAATCAGCAGAGGATGCTAGAGAATTTTATGAGATGTATGGTAGGCGTATGGGATTTACAATCCGGAACAATCGTACTCGTCGTTCACTTAAAGACAACTCCATAATTGGTCGGGAGTTTGTTTGTTCAAAAGAAGGTTTTCGTGTAGAAAAATATGCAAACAGAGAACATAGAATTCTTCCATCGAGGCCGATCACCAGAGAAGGATGTAATGCAATGTTGAGGATTGCTGCAAAGGATGAAGGAAAATGGGCTATATATGGTTTTGTAAAAGAGCATAATCATGAACTGAATCCTAGCAAAATGCCACCACGACGGTCGCATAGAATTGCATTTTGTGAGGTATGTTTTAGGGACTATTTTTTCCTTAAGAGGATTCTTGTTAGGACCTCTTTGATTATAGTCTTTTGTGAGTGGAAGAAAGGAAGAGAGAAGAAAATGATTCCTCACTTAATTAGAGCAGAAAAATTTTACAGGGTATAAATACACAATCTATGCTACTATTATAGGAAAAAAAGTCTACTATATAGTTATTTAGTCCATAAAATTACTCCATGATCTACTCCCTACCCAATATACACAAAACATTGACTAAACCATGTCTATGAATATAGACAGGTTCTAAGAATCCAGACAACTTCTATGAATCTGGATAGGTTTGATGTTGTTCTTGCTAACACACTTCTGTAAGCTAGTGCATGGATGTCGTGCTTTCTTAACCTGCCAACTGTAGATTCAAATGTAATTGTTGAGATTCCATTTGTGAGGATATCTGGAAGCTGTTGCTTGGTTGTTACAAAAAGTGAAATTTGTCCACGCATAATTTTTTCTTTGATGAAGTGTCTATCCACCTCAACATGTTTCATACGAATTGGATTATGTGCAAAATTGATTACAGTTTTATTAGAACAATAAATCTTCACTAGTTCTTTAGGCTTCAATTTAAACCCTTTGATTATTTCTTTAATCCATAAGACTTCACATATTCCTTGAGCTATAGCCCAAAATTCAGCTTTAGCATTAGATCTTACCATAACCGTCTGTTTCTTGCTTTTCTATATAACAAGATTGCCTTCTACTATGGTGCAATTTTTTGTCATCGATCTTTTATCCATAAGACAGTCAACCCAATTTGCGTTTGTACAAGCTTTTATTTGGTCATGACCATTTTTTGGAAAAGAAGAATCCCTTTCTAGGAGTAACCTTTAAATGCTTTAAAATTCTTTAAGTTGCTTCCCTGTAACATTCTAATGGTGAGTGCATAGATTGGTTTACTATATGTACTGCATAGGCTATGTCTAGTCTCGTATGTGGTAAGTAAATCAATTTTTCGACCAACCTCAAATATTTTCCTTTCTCAACAGAATCTCCTTGTTTAAGAACTCCAATTTGTGGTTGGGATCAATGGTTTTCTTTGTTGGTTTAAAACAAGTCTAATGGGGATGAGTCAACCTTCAAGGTGTGTTCAAGAAAAAGAAGGAAAGGAAAAAAAAATGAAAGTTTTTCTGGACTTTCAATTTTTTAAAATAATCTTTTTATCCTAAAGTTTCTATTTCAAATCTTTTTTTTTTTTTTGATAGGTAAATAAGATTTATATTAAGAAAAAGAAAGTATACACGTAGTATACAAAATAGACAAAAGACAAAAAAAGGCGTGAAGACACAAAAACTCATTACTGTGCCTTACCGAGAGCCTACCAAATCCACAAAGTCTTACAATGATAAAGAACTACCCTCAATATACAATCTAACCCAATCCCAAAAAAGATACAAGAAAGAATTTTTAATTGTTTGGTCTATGCTGTCATAGTTGTCAAAAGTCTTCCTATTGCTCTCCTGCCAAAAAGTCCAAAACATACACAACGGAGCAACCTTCCAAGCCTTTTTCCTCTTTTTACCGACAAAGGACCTGTGCTAGCTCAGAAGGACCTCTCTAATTAAAGAGTGCATCACCCACTCAATCCTAAATGATAAAGACCCTAGCCCACCTATTTGATTGTAGATAACCATTCTAGGATTGTTCTACAACAATTTTGGTTTTAAAACTAAAGTTGTTGGCTTGAAGAGCGCATGCAACTAAGGAGTGGAGCAATTTATTCAAACATGAGAGCTATGAGTCCTAATAATCAAGATATTAGTGCAACACATTTGGGGGAAACTTCTGTGACAACAATCCCTACAAGAGGCCATCATAAAACTCAACAATGGCTAGATGAGATAGTGAAACTATTGGAAAGAAGTTAAGAAAAACAGTCCATTGAAGAAGGGAGTGAGAGTCATCACTATGACCAATCACCTAATAGAGCACATGAAAAGCAAAGTAACTTTATAATGGGTAATCAACCAAGGGGCACACCAAGAGACATTCATCATATATATATCTAGGAAAATGAAAAAAAAAAAATATAAAAAGCACTACAAATTGTGTATCAAAGTACACAATTGTATACAAAGAGTGCCAAGACATCCATCATAGTATGGACACAGATAGACTCACAAACTTTGAGCAAGATCATGATGTGACAAAAACAGCATGCCTTGAAGTTGTTGGATTTTTGGGAAATTGACTCCAATGACTTTTCTTGAGTGACTTATGTCTATGGAGGATTACTTTGATTGATATGCTATGCCTGGGAATATTATGTTTTGTTTTGTGAAGGCAAAATTAAAAGGCACAGTGTGTTTATGGTGGCATAGTATTGAAGATAAACTCAATAGAACCAACCAACTACCTATAAACACATGGAATGAGATGAAGTTCAAGATGGAAGAACGCTTTCTCCCAATTAATTATAAAAAACTCTTGTACACTAAAATGTTTAATCTCAAACGATATAATAAATTGGTTCAAAGAATACACAAAAGAATTTCGTGGGTTGAGTATCTGAAATCAAGTAAGGGAAAGTTAGGCTCAAATTGTTGCTTACTATAAAGCTGGACTTCAAATAGAGATCCAACTTGAGATGGTGGTTGTGTAGACTTACACCATAGATGATGTTTATCCACCAGCCCTTAAAATTGAAGCACTCAATTTTTGGGCTTTTAGATGTTCGGGGTCACAAAATTGGGGTTGGGGGGGTGGTGGTCTTTCTCTAATTAGACGACAAGTAAGCCCCTAAGTACAACAAATACTAACACTCCTCATCGTGTGAATGGTGGGGGTGGCAATATCTTCCATGCTTGTGTTTGTTGTCAAGGAACACTATGCACCTTAATTATAGATGGAGGAAGTAGTTCAAATACAGCTTTGTAAGAACATGTTTAAAAGCTTGATCTAAAAGCAGAAAAACATCTAAATCCATGTTGAATAGCATGGGTGAATGACTTATTTGTTCTAGTAAGCTCTCGTTGTTTGGTTAAATCCTTTGTTAGTAATGATTTTGAACAAAATGGTATGGTTTGATGTTCTACCACTGAAAGTTGTCCATATATTGCTTGGAAGACCTTGGCTTTTCTATCAAAGAGTGTAACATGATGGCTATCAAAATACTTCACTTTTGTACACAATGGGCATAAGAAGATTATCCGTCCAATGAAGGAAGTTCCACCGATTAAGAAGTTAGAGGAAAAACAATTAAAAAAGGTGTTTACCAAGCATGGTTGAATAATTACAAAAACAAAGAAGTTCCATTACCAAAAGATAGATTCAGGATACTTTTATGAAAATGCACAAGTGAAATCAGAATATGGTTGTATGTGATAGGTTTTTTTGTGGTTACCTCATGAGGTATCTAATAAGTGTTCAAGACTCTTGAATTACTAAAAGATTGAATAGCAAGTTGGTTATGTTGGGCCGGGTTAAAGGGCCACCCAACTTTGGAATTGAATTAAATAAGCTGCCTGCACTTCCCTAAGCTTTAGGTCAGGTTATTTAAAGCGGATTAGTTGCCTCTTTTGCATATATGTTGTGCTTCAAGCTTTTGTAATTGCCTATATCTTGATTTCATGGTCTAAAATACTTAAGGTGTTACACATGGAAATCAAGAAATTACATGGACACTACAGGATATGCGAGGACACCATTGGTATGGATATGTGATTTCTTGTACAAGCCTCTTGTTCAACACATGCCCCAAGGTGTGGCTAAACTCAAGCTTTTTCTAATTTACCCTTGTAATATTGAATTATGTTCTTGTAAAGGGTTGGGGAGGGTTTGTGGGAGGTTCTAGGTTCAAGTCCCAATGGGAAAAAACTTACCTATCAAAAAGAAAAAAGTTTGTCTATATTTATATTACCCTTGTATTATTTTATGCTATGTAGAATGAAATCTTGCTTACATATGTACAGTCAATTGTATCTCTTTTTTTAATCTTCTTGGGGTGTAATTTGTACGCCTCTTGTCTGCTTGGGTTGTTCCCACATTTTTTGACGTCCTTAGGTAACAATACTTTGTCCTTCCCAGGAATTGAACTTGGACCTTCACAATCCCCACCCCTTGCAACTTGAGTTAGGTCTCAAGGGCATTTTTGGTGTCCTTGATATATTTCTTAGTACTCTTTTTCTATTAAAAGAACATATATAAGAAAAGTTACTATAATGTTATCACTCACTGTAAGATAAGATGCTTTAACCTGTATTTCTCTAGTGTCCTTTTTGAAATTTTCATGTGATAATTTCTTTTAATTTTCTTCTATTGGAAGCTGTTACAAACTTGATGTTTTTCTTTTATTTTTCTCCTATTTGGACGCTGTTACAAGTTATGTTTAGTATATGGAAGCTGCTATAGTGAAATTAGGAGAAAAACTAAGCGTAATATGGCTGGAAGAATTTAGTCCACCCCAGATCGAGTTAAACCCAAACTGAGGTTGGCTAGGGCTGATCTGTGGGGTTGGGCTAGTCCTCAGTGCAAACCTGCCCAAGTTCCAGTGCTATAATACTCAATTTGAGAGTGAATACTCCTATTGGACACTAGATTGAGATCTAAGAATATTGCTCATGACTTTATGTATCCCCAGGACAAGAAATTCACTGCAAGACAGTTTCCTAATGATCATGTTTTAGGAGTTTTAAGAATCTGGCTAACCATATTTACACTTTAGGTATTATTGTGCTGCAGCTTGTCAGAAGAGATGAACTTTTTATGAATTCACTGTGAGAGAACATTTAGAATGTGACTATATCATCGGGCTAAAACCTCAAACAAAATTTTATAGAAGTGGGCAATGGATATCCATGAAAGTGATCCATAAGATGAAATGCACATTTGTTTTTCTGAGAAAGTAGACAACGGGTGAATGCACAAACCAAGACCCCAAGAAATATGAAATCAACCCAACACCTATCTCAAAAGGGGGCTTCTAAATGCTCTTTTGTGCTGTAGTACTGGATTCAAGCTAGTGGACTTGACCTTGTGTACAATATGAGTTAAATATGATGTTCTATTCTACATGGGGCATTTAAATGTGCTCTCACCTTTTTGTTTTCTCGGACAAAGCATGGCTTCTGACTTGGATTTCTTTATTCCTGTGCAGAGCAGGAAGTATTATTAAGGTAATGTCTGCCTGCAGGTCTAATAACATTTGCCTTTTGTTTGTGTTCATACCTAGACTATTTATTGCTAAAACAACTTGACTGTTACAAAATTTGGAACAGTTGAGGAAAAGGTCTAACAAGGAATAACAAATTTGGAAAGAGTTTGTTCTGCTTTTATGTTGAACTTAGATAGGATTGCATTTTCATGTTATGCAGCGGACCACTCAAGTGAAGAACAGTTTGCTTCCTGCACCAATTTTATTAGGATGAATTAATTAGGTAAATAGGTTTGCTATTGTGGGGGAGGAGGGGTTGGTGTCTATCAAATAATGAACCAGGCCTCTCTAATCATGCAGTCATACAATAATCTATTTACAGGGTTTCTTTCTCTTATTACAAAAGTTTTGAACCTTTTATATCTACTCAATCCTTGTTTCCCATTAGGTCTGATGTTTATTATGCTCTGCAGGATCAAAAGGATCTAAAAATCCGAGAACTGTCCACAGAGCTGCATCGGGAGAGAAAAAAATCTGCTGCTTATCAAGAGCAGCTACAGACGATTTTGAAATACATTGAGGAGCACACTCATCGGTTATCATTAAAAGTTGAAATAGTAGTTAATAATTTGAGGGAACTTGAATCTGAAGAGCAAGACTGTTCTGATTCTGACTAAGGTGACTGTCAATGGATCATCTCTATTCTTATTAAAATTGGTCAGATGCACTGGTGTTTCTTCCTAAATTGGATAACTAATTTCAGGACAAATTAAAAGGTATGCTTGGCAACTCATGTGTCCGTTGAAATTTCATGCTCAAACACCAATTTTTCACTAATATTGTGTGTTTGGGAATGGGTTCTGTTGAAACTTTTAGACTATATATAGATCCAATGTTAGAATTAATTTGCTCTATGGGACTCAATAATAATTAATTAAACTCAGGTCAATTTAGATCCAAGCCTTGTTTCTATCATTTATAAGGATTCGTGTATCATGCTTGTTGTAAGGGTTTGTGTTTGGTAACTTGATAGGTTAGGTGTTTGCTTATAATATAGTGCCTTTATAGGATATTATGTGTATGTGCCTCAATGCGTGTTTGTGTGTTTCTAAAGTAAGCTATGATGCTGAACATTTTTACCACCCGCCAATGGCACTACTTTTTATTGACATTTTTTGCTCCTTGGAGAGGACTTCTGGAAGATGTTATTAGGCATCATTTTTCAATGTTAACTCTCTCATCCTTCTTTAAAAGCATATCTGTGATTTTTATGCAGATATCTCAAACCCCATTTTCTTATAATTTCTTGTCAGCTTCTGCTTAAACTGACACGTGATAATAGGGCATTAGCCAATTCTAATGCTGATTTGTGTTCTCAGGAAATCCATACCAATGATAACGGATAGGTGGTGGGCATTGAGCATATCAAATCATCAGGAGATTCTCACTTGCATCTGACCCTGCAACAACCAACGCTGAATTTTCTAAGCAAAATTCTTCCTTACAATGATGGAGAGAACTCGCGAGCATTGACCAGACCATATCTGCAGAATTTCCTTCCTTCATAGACTGCAATGGCCACCGATAGCATGGCCAACGTCTGCTCATCATGGGGTTGCGTTTGTAAGAATGTGTCATTACACATCATACTTTTTTCATTCTAGTCAGCACTCTAGAACTGCAAAACATCCGAGAGACCCTCTTGCATGGAGCTGATGGGTTGAGCAGAGAAACTTCTGAGATGAGTTTGGTGTAAATCTGCAGTGGAGGGAAAGGCTTGCTGTACTTAACTTTTTTCCCCATGATATTGGTTGAAGCAACAAACACTTCATATTTGTCTTACTTTTGATAACAGAAGCAATACAAACTTGATATCAAGTTTTCTCCCCTCAGCATCAGACATTGAATTCTTCAAATTTAGGGTTTCTTTTTGTGGGTGTTTATTTATGGATCAAGGCCATTTTGCTTTTTCCCCCTTTTGGTCAGAGAAATATTCTACAAAATTGACATTGTGGACAGACATTGAATTCTTTAAATTTAGGGTTTCTGTTTGTGGATTTTTGTTTATGAATCAATGCCCTCTTTCTTTTTCCTTACCAGGCTTTAAAACTGAGTTCATCTATCAAGTGACAATAAGGGTTTCAAATTTTTAGGTATTTTGTGAATTTAATTTATGAAGTCATTGTTCATGTGTTTGATGATTGAATGTAATAAAAAAAAATTATATTAATTTATTAAATGCAAAAGTTTATTAGTACCTAATCACCATCTCTCACCTAACAACACTATGAAAATGACCATAGCTCATGGCAAAGAATTTTTTACTTTTTTATTTATTTTAATTATTCATTTGATTATTAAAATATTCGAAAGTTTATTAGTATTTAATCATCACCTATCAAATCAACGAGAAGATAAAATGGGTATCGCTAATCACCAAAAGTTTCTAACTTTCTTTTATTTACTTTACCATTAAAATATTATAGGACGGAAGATGGAGTTGATAATTATATTTGATATTTATGCATGTGTAAAAAATATTTTAAACCGATCAAGAAAAAAGACAAATAAAGATGTGTGAATGATAAGGACATTTTTTTAAAAAATTTTCCTAAACTTCATAGTAATTATGCTAAATATATACCTTGTTCAACTATTACGAACCTCATTAAATCTTAAAATATTATCGTTTCAAATATTATTCAGATGTTGTTACAAACATCTTTATTTTATTACTATTCTTTTTTCAGCACTTTTATCAACTTTTTATTTTTATTAAAGCTTAACAAGATATAAGTGAGGAAAGCATCTTAATTTCATGTTGATTGAAATAAAAATATATTTCCATCTTAATATTTTCATAGAAAAACTTAGGGTTCTAAAATTGTCACAATATTTGTTTTATAAGTTACAATGTATTTTATAATGGGAATTTCTTTTTTACTATAGTATTTAAATTATTGATGGGTTTTTGTCCATCATATTTTTCATATATTAATTATATTTTTATTTTAGGATTTTATTTTTTTAATATCAAAAAATGGTAATTAACACAAAAATTTATTTGAAAAATGTTAAATTTCATCTAGCAACAAATATACAAGTAAAAACCTCTCAATTCCATTTTTTTTTCCATCTTATATTTTTCAAACAAAAACCCTAATTTATTATATAAAATAAAGTGTGTGGTTTTTTTCCCTTTATTTATTTATTTATTTTTTAGTAGAAAACTTTATTCTAAAAATTGTTTGTTTCTATAAGTCGGAGATCCAAACAGGCCCCAAGATTTTGCCGTTTGGCGGCGTGGAAAAAGAAAAAAATGGGTTTAAGAGCCTCCATTAGGTAAAAGAGAAAGATGTTAGCTTTCATCATCATCATCATCATCATCTTCTCTGCTGCTGTTGCTGCTCTCACTTTCAGTGGGTCCCACTCCTCCACCTGGGCCCACCGCCATCTTCTTCGATCTAGGGCTTCAATTTTCCCAACTTCGTTTCTCCACAGGTGGGTTTATCATCAACCCTTTTCTCAATTCCATGCGCTTTTCTCAGTTTTTGCGGTTTTGTTTGGATTGCCAAATTCCCGAAACCCTGCTGTTTTGATATCAAATGAAGGCAAGAAGATGGGTTGGGAATCGTTTTGCTGAAAAACCCATTTGTTTTGGTTGTGGTTTTGAACTGGGAAAAGCGGATTTTGAACTGATTTGCCAAAAAGGAACCTTTTATTTTTTCCTTTCTGTTTTTGGGTGTTGGGAAACAATGCATTTTTAGTGAAACCCATTTCTTGGATGGTGTTTTTGGATTGGGAGGATTGGGCTTTGAAGTGGATTACCAAAAGGGAACACTTTTTGGGGAGGGTGTATTTCTTTGGAGAGCGAAATAAGTGCTTCTGAAATGGTGATTTTTAGATTCCAAATTACTCTGCTTTTTGGGCTTTTTTGATATTGATGGTTGATGGGTGCTAAAGTTTTCTTTCTTTCTTTCTTTCTTTTTTTTTTTTTTTTTTTTTTTAATTTAATTTCACGTCCCATTCCTTCAAATTTTTTTGGTTAGTATATGTTACTCTTGTTGTTGATTAGTAATTGATATTGATTTAGAGACCTCTTTTAGAAGATGGAAGGAAAGGCTATGTAGGAACTGTTGGTATCCATGCTGTGGTTTAATTTCCATAATAAGATTATTGGAACTAGGGAATGCAAGTAGAATGGAGGAAATGCGCTTTGGACTATATATATATATAAGAACAGAGGAGAGTTTAAGTCACAAAATTATAATGGAGATCAACTTATCAACCACAATATGAAGGGTTTACTGCATAAGGTTTTTGAGAATCATACAGACCTTTCCTGAGGTTTCTGAGATAACAGTATCCTTTCCTGCCTAATGCTGTCGACAATCCTTTCCTGCATAATGCCATTGATGATTTTTGGTAGTTTAGAATACCCCTTGTTTAGTTGAAGCTAAGTGAGTCATTTTCATTTCTCTAATTCTTTGTCACCATTTCTCCACTCGCTCCCTTGACCTCATCTCAATCAATTATTTTCTACCTGAGACATCCAATTTGCTTTCCTGTTAGTGCCTATTTTATACATTGTGTGTATTTTGGTGTGTCCTTAGCTGCTGTTAATATATATTTGCCTATCGAAAAAAGCTAGTCCTTACAACAAGTCCAACTGAATCAACATGTTCATCTTCCAAAATTTATCTTTGCAACTAAGAAAGTCGATGAGATTAAAAGAAATAATCTTTGTTTAGATCATGTTCATCACAATTTTGCATTAGTCAATAGGTTGGATTTCTCATTTCTATAACTGCCATTTTCATCTTGATATGGCAGCTGGCCTGCATTTATAATCATTTTTATTTCCATATTCTGCCATGTGCATCACTGCTAAAACCAAAGTTGATAGCATCTTCACTTTTTTCATCATTCCCATCACAGCTATCACTCAAAGTCACCATCATCTTTCACAACCAAGCACAAACACCAACCACTGGGAAAAATGAAAACCGTTGATTGTATTTGATCTTAGTTTGATCTTTTGCAATTTCTAGTCATTCTCAGAATATTTAAGGTCCATTTGTTGGATTGCTATGTATTTCTGGTTCATTTCATGATGTTTTAAGCTTTTGGGACAAATGGTTGCTTGATATGGTATCAGAGAAGTGGTTCCTAGATGTCTTGAGTTCAACCTTCTTGATCTATATATTTTCTGTTTTGTTTGTCTGTGACTGGTCCCATTTGGTACAAAATCACCTAGATTTGATCATTTTATCAGTTTGATTTTCATATATTTATACAACTTACTTGAACTATTAGGCAGTTGCTATAAATGCTTAGAAGAAAGGATACAGGTATCAACAGTTAAAATTATCTGGTCAAATGAAGGAACTAAATTTTCAATGGAGTCGCTTCTTTAGCGTCTCTTTTTCAATACATGTATCACTTACTGATCAAAAAAAAAAAAAAAAAATTTTCAATGACTTTAATGAAGAAATGAAAATTTTAATCCACTCTAGTCTTCAGATAAATGGTTTTTTTTTTATGAATAAACGGTGTGGGGAGGAGCCAGGTCTCCATGGGTATTGTTCACAGTTTTGGTCCTCTGCAGAATAGAGAACTACCTTCCTGTCCATGGCTGACCATAAGCTTGTTCCCATTCCTTTGCTTTTTTATTTACTGTAACAATACAAACTTCCCAACCTCATGAAGATGCCCTAAAAAAATAAGTTGATCTAACAAAACCTTGCTTCTCATTATGGCTTACCAAATTTTTAGAAGTGGTGTGCTGGTTAGAAAATGTTCACTTCTGATATTCATTAAGGCATGGATGCTGTAAAGATTTTGCCATTAATTTGAGGCTTGTAAATTTGAATATCATTAATAATCCTCAAATGCTAAATCAAATTTGGAGATCTTCAGAATATGTAAGGAGCCGAATTGATAGTTTTTTGGAAATGAATGTGCCAGTTGGAAGATCACTTTGTTATCTATGCACCATACAATTTATATGTGATCTAAGACCTAAATTTGGTCCAGTATTTTAATGACTTAGAAGTGTTGACATTTAATGCACAAGCTACTTAAAAGTTGCTTTGTTGATAAGTTTTAGTATAAAATTTCAATATCTTTTTTATTCCTTACAATATGCAATCTAACCACCAAGTATAACATTTACTCTCACTAACACCATTCCTATGTTTTTTCCTTGTTATGTGCTTACATGCTTGTTTTTCTTCTGATAAAAGCTTAATATATTGCTATTTTTATATTGAAGTTTTCTAAATTTCTGGTTGGCTTTTTATTTTTTCTTTATAATATTTGTTTTCATGTGTTATGCATTGTGAAAATATGTACTCAGAGCATCATTGAAGTACCAATCATGTGACATTTGCTCAATCATTTATCCTAATGCTTACATCTCCTCTTAGCTATGTCATAATAGAAAACAGTTGCCAAGTGGAACAGATATGGTAAGTGCTAGTGCTGAGGATTTCTGCTTGAGACACACATGATTGATGTTGCTTTGAGAACTAATGAAAAAATGATGTTGGTTGGGCATGTTCTTGCGTATCTTTCCTTGTGTGGGTGTTACAATGATGCTTGAAGAATGACTCCACTTCTTTTTGTAGGAGCATAATGGAGAATCCATCTTCTTTAGGGTTTGATTCAGATGAAAGCGACCCGGATATGCAAGCTGAAGCCTATGAAGACCATGAAAGAATAGAAGATAAGCTTCCAAATAATTTGGATTTATGTGCAGGTGAAGATGACAAGATAGTAGAACAATCTGTTATAAACAGGGAAGTGTTGGAACCATACATAGGAATGGAGTTCAACTCAAGAGATGAAGCTAGAGAGTTTTATGTTGCCTATGGTAGGCGTACTGGTTTCACTGTACGCATACATCATAATCGCCGTTCACGAGTAAACAATCAGGTTATTGGTCAAGATTTTGTTTGTTCAAAAGAAGGTTTTCGTGCAAAGAAGTATGTATACAGAAAAGATAGAGTTCTTCCTCCACCACCAATCACCCGAGAAGGATGTCAGGCAATGATAAGGCTTGCTCTAAGGGATGGAGCAAAATGGGTTGTCACCAAGTTTGTGAAAGAGCATAGTCATAAATTAATGAGTCCTAGTAAAGTTCCATGGAGGGGATCCGGAAAACATTTAGTCAGTGAGGTATGTCAAAGGTTAATTATTATACTAGCAACTAACTTTTGTGAAAAGTGGGATAAATTATTTGAAAATTGATAATAATTTTGTATATTGAACAGTACTTCTATTATTATTATAAATATCTGTTGATGAGGTAATTAAGGAGAGTTTGCATTGTAACGTGGTCCACTAGCATATGCCATGGTGCTTGCTATGGATTGATATCTAGATGAACTTGATTAGATAAGGATTGATATTAGCAACATTTGGGGGTTAGTTTAAAGGATTTATTTCCTTGTGGGTAGATTGGATTTTTTATGACAAGACTTGATATTTTTTATAAATTTTTTCCACATCATGCTTAATCTTGTAATCTATTTAAACTCATCTTCGGTTTTATTTATGCAATTGCATCAACCTAGTTGTATCTTCTATTTCCATTAAAAAAGCCATAAAAGGAATGTTCTCTCATGTGTGCATAGGAAAATGTTTAGAGGCTTAGTTTTAGCTGCTAGGCAATGTGTGTGAGCTTATCAACGTACCTTTGAGTCAAAACAAGTAAGCTACTTGGCAACTTGTGATTTAACCTTTGGGTTTTGATGTTAAACTATTTTTAGTGATTTGTTTTTGTCCAAAACCTGCTGTAGGTGATGCATTTCACACTTGGGTCAACTCATTATGTCTAGTGAGGTTGACCATGTTGTGGTAAGCCTGCTTAGGCTCTTCTTAAGTTTCCAAAAAATGTATCGAGAATTTCTATGGGCTTGGTTGAAGAGGAGATGTGGGGGGCGAGTTAGCTTTATCAATGCGTGATTCTATTGTCTTCCCCTATAGAGTTGGTTTCCTATTACCCTTGGTAGTTAGTTAGCAGTGAGGTTGAGAAACCTCTTACTTTGTGCTCACAACAAATTGGCTATTTTTAGTATGCTTGTGGGTATGCGAGGTATTTTTAGTATGCTTGTGGGTATGCGAGGTGTAAAGAGATTGGTAAGATGGGAGCCGGGGGGGGGGGGGGGGAGGAATATAGGCTCTAGGGCACTTTGAGGAAGAGAAAGGTTGTTTGGTTATCAATTGAGAAGGAGCTATGGACTCTAGAATGCTCAATGAATTATGAATGGTTTTGCAAGGCAAGAGAGTGGGAGTAGCAAGGGTGTGGATGTAGTGGGGAGGGGAAGTAGGGAACTTCCTCCGATTGGTAAATGAAGATAAGAATTCTCTCATGGAATGTTAGAGGGAGGGATTAGTGATTAGCAGAAATGAGAGGCTATTAAATTCCTAATCAGATTGCGAAAGGTAGCGTTGGTTTCCTTAGACCAAAGTGCAGGAGATGTAGGTGAATTTGGTCAAGGTAGGCAGTTTTAGAGTGGGGAACTATGGAGGCAATGGAAGCAATGTGTGGTATTGTGTTTTTTTGGGATAATAGGGCATTGAAGTTGCTTAGAATGAAAGTGGGAGTTAATTCAATCCCCTATCATTTCAAAAGCTTGAGGATAATTCTATGGGTGTTTACCAAATTGTATAGGCCACTTTAGAGGGGGGAGCAAGAAGATTTTTGGGCAGAATTGGGAAATATTTGAGGTTTATGGGAAGATCCTGCAGTGTGGTGGTAGAGATTTTGATGTGGTTAGGTTCTCGGGTAAAAGAAGGCATTGTGTTAGGCTTTTTTCAGCCATGAGACGTTTTATAGAGGTAAGGAGGAGTTGGATCTGTGTGATCTTCCATTGATTGAAGGCCCCTTCACCTGGTGTGGAGGCTAGGACAATTTATCATTGTCAAGATTGGGCTAGCTGTATTGGAAGATTGGGAGAATCATTTCAACTTTTGCATAGTATTTTACCAAGGCCAATTTTTTATCAAGGGCTTGATTAAAAATCGGTGGTTAGGATCCAATTCCAAGGGTTCTTTTAGCTATGTTCTTCCCTCTAAATTGGAAGCTTTGATGCAGTTTAGGGAGGATTTTGACTTTGGATCAATAAAAAGAGTAGGATGGGTGTTAGTGAATTGATGCTATCTTTGCAAGGGTGAAGAAAAATCAACAATCACATCCTTCTCTATTGTGCTAGAACATGGATGTTGTGCATGTGCTGTTCTTTCTGTTTGAATTGAAGTGGGTGTTGCCCTATTTAGTAAGAGAGACTCAATAAGTTGGTAAGAGAGCACTACTTTTTAGGTAAGGGTTCCTAAATTTTATATACAAGTTACTACTACTTTCTGTTTTTAAAAACAAAAAATTGGAAGTGTATCCAAACAATCACATATCAATCACCATATCGTTTTATATTGATTGGTATCTATCTTTTTATCATTACACCAGGTATATTAGGACATTCAAGGCTTATTTTATGAGATTACTGGCTTTGCATTTATTAGATTCATTATGACTATATTTGATGCTCTTGATTCTCGCTTCCTTATTTTATTTGGTCTTTTTTTTTTTAATCAGAGAAACAAATCATTTCATTGAATTGTATGAGAGTATAGAATGAAGGATGAGTTATCCTTTCCAAAAAGCAAAATCTGACCAAAAAGAAGACAGATCTCTTGGAAAGAAAACAAACAAGAAGGGCAATAAGCAAAAATTACAAAAAACCTTCCAATATAAAACAATTCAAAGCCAACACAAAGACTAATGCTTATGGGGATGAAAAAGGTCCCCTAAAGAAGTCTCTAACTGAGAGGCCTGATCCTAGTTAGATAATCTTTATCACTCCTTTGCAATATGCATTTCCCTCACTTGTTGCATCTTTTTTTGTAGCTGCAAAATCGGTTGAAATAACATGTAAAATATCACTATGCAGTATTACTTGTAGCTTATTCAAATATTAACTGGCGACTGAAGTATTCACTCCTTCCAGGACGAGAAGGATAAGAGAATCAGAGAACTATCCCTTGAGTTGAACAATGAGAGGCAAAAATGTAAACGACGGTGTGCTGCATATGAAGAACAGTTAAATATGATTTTGAAAGATTTGGAGAAACACACAGAACACATGTCAAGAAAGGTTTCTGATATAGTACAGAGCATAAGAGAAATCGAGGAGGAACAATCAGAAGACTCTGACAAAGAATGGAGTTAGCTGAGCTCGTACCATTTCTTCCTCTCCCTTTATTTGCCTTTTTTCTCAAGATGGGTCAGTTGAGCTCATTTTTCATTTTCATGAGATGGATGTTAAATTTTTGCTAATTTATCTATCGTTTGGGTTTGTCAATCACTGGGGTGGGTAAAAATTATCTGTGCTCATCAAAAGGGTTGCAGTAATGCTCAAGTCAATTGTCCTTCCTGTGGTATTGGTAAAGTCATTCCCAATATTTTGGCCATGGAATCGTTCACTTAAAAGCCCCCTTTTTTTTTTTTTGAACTTTTGTTTCAAATGCAGCACAATTTTTTATCCAATTGTCGTAACATTACATTTGTACATCAAATCTGTAATATAAACTGTTTTCTTATGAAATGTGTTCAGGTGGAGAAAACGGAAAATATTTATTGGAACTAGCAGGGCCATTTTCTTTGTTTTTTTTTTGAACTTTTGTTTCAAATGCAGCACAATTTTTTATCCAATTGTTGTAACATTACATTTGTACATCAAATTTGTAATATAAACTGTTCTCTTGTGAAATGTGTTCAGGTGGAGAAAATGGAAAATATTTATTGGAACTAGCAGGAGACGATGAAATGTTAAACGATGAAGTGGCTTTATGAGATTACTGCAGCACTTTGAGCTCAAAGATTGAAGCAAATCCCAACACCAAGACGATGTTTCCAATCGAGGGTAGGCAAATCTTGGCTGCAATTCTCACTAAAACCAAATCTACATGCATTAATCTTGATTGAAAAGTTGCATTCTAAAGTCTGAGGACTATTTGCTCAGTTGGATGTCTGTCTATAAGGTGTACCATAGTTTCCATTGTGCTTCTCTTGTATATTTAAGAATGGAGTAAGGGTTTTGGAATAAATGGAGATAGGGTTTTCAGATTTTTCTATCAGTTTTCATCTGTTTTCAGGGAAATGACTGGTACAACTTTCTTTCTGGACAAACACAGCTACTATATATATTTACACGTCTCTTAAGAAAATGACAGATGAGTAAAAGATAATAATAAGGTGCATGTTTTTTTAATTCAGATGATAATTACCCTAACTATTGTCCACTGGGTTACTACTGGGAAATTGGTCTTGAGGGATGCAATGAAGCTGAGTATGGGAAAACAGTTTCATATGCTTTAACGGGTCCAAGTGAACTTGGCCTGAAAACCAAATTCGCAAAAGGGTCCCTCACAGCTTGTAGGTTAAACACCAATGGTACTGCAGCAAAGAAAGTTTCAAGCTATTTCTACAAATCGAAATGACTTTCTTTTCATAATGGGTTGCCCCCTACAAGGGGTATTTATTCCAACTGTTGGTAAAGCAAACCTCAGGTGATATGGGGCCTCTTGTTCCGACAGGGCTTCTGGTTCTTTCCATTGAGCAAATATGGGGGTACAAAACAAAATGATTTTCTTGCAAGACTAAATTAAATCCATATAATAAAGGGGGTTTTATTTCATTTCAGGTTGCTGTAACACATTTTCATTGAAACAGATACTTTATCACATAGGTTTTGCTGATTGCTTTAACATCATTTCTGCTGAATTTGCTTTCTCAAAACCCCAAGAGGGCCATAACCTTTCTCTTTAACCTCCTCTTTGCTACAATTACAGCTAGCAGTGTTGAGATTTATACCACATTTGAGACATATACCTTTGCACCTTGAGTCGCATACTGCATTGATGGTTATCTCCAAATGCACCATGTCCCTAATGTGCTTTGAAATGTCGATTTCGGTTTCTTCAGGAGGAAAATACAGCCAATCATCCAGATCGATTGAAGCTTCATCATCTTCTTCACTACTTTCAGTAGAGGTTTTGAGTTTGTCGTCTTCCCCAAAGATTACTCCCATGTTAATTACCTCTTGTTCTTCAATGGGTTCTTCAGTTAGTAAAAGTGAGAAGTTGGAGAAAATGCATTCAGCAGCTGGCTCACCACACCTTAAGCATGGAATGAAAGAAGATTTGAATTAATGGCCAAATAAAATATGCAGCACAAGGAATACAGAAAAATGTAGCATAGGTCCCATTTTAAAGCCTGTTTGGGATGGTTATAGCTTCCTATTTTTTACCTTCACGAAGTTGAAGCTAAAGTCATAATTTTCAAAGCACGGTACATAAATCAAACAGGAAATTGGCCATCATTTGAAACGCCACAAAATTCTGTTCTTACAAGTATTACTGGGAATTATGATACCTTTTATCATGTTATCTTTGAATCTCGAAAGACCATAGGAGAAGATCTATTCATGCATAACTAACTTTAGTATACCTTCACCCACTTTTGGGGGGTCTTCAATTAAAATCATTTTACCTATCCAAAGGAAAAGGAAAAGGACAAAAAAAGTGGTATCTGTAGTACAATATAAACAAGTTATACAAAAAATGCTTTTAAAAATATCATGGCGAGAAACAAGCAAGGAACAACAGGGTAAGCTAATAACTTGTTTCCTTGTATTGCAAATTAACAATATCACATGCATAATACCCCTTAAAATGCTACAAAAAACAAGGTGTCAAAACATTCCCTAGGAATTTGTTTACCCAAAAGAGAATTTAGTACATGTATACCAAAAATATGAAAATAATAAAAATATAGAGGCGTACCTAGAGTGTAGCTTGAAAGTATAACATGAATAACAGTGAAGAACAAAAGCAACGGGATAGTAACATGAATAAGTCAGAACATAAAGGCATGTATACAAGCAAGAAAACCATCAATTGAAGAAAAGATGCATGAAAAAAGTAGAGGAAAATACCTATTGCAACCAAGGGTGATGACAGTTCTTAAAAGCCCATCAAGCCTCAACTTGTGCTTCTTCCTTGTTACGTCAATGGAGATGTGTACAGGTGTTCCCTGAGGGTAATCCTTCGCTGCTTTTGTGACCCTTAATCCCATCACTGAAGCCCTAGATTTTGAGATCTCTGTTGAAAGTTTTCCTAATCCAAGCCTCTCCAAGGTTGTGCAGTGCTCCACATGTAAGATTGAAGGATTTCTCTTGTAAACAACTGCCCCTTCCCATGGTGACCCCGTATCTTCAATCTCTCTTTCATCGTTCCAATCAAATTTTTTTGTGTTTTCTTCATCAAATGACTCAAAGTTATATCTTGCAGTAAACTTCAAGGCACTGTGTGGTTTGTTTCTGGAAATTGGATGGATACTTTTGGTAATAAGAGGGATTCCACGTGATATTTTGCAATGAGTGAAAGCACAATTTGGATCAGGAGAACTTTTGCATTTTGATTTATATAGCTTGAAATGGCTAATATTCGAGGAGGGAACCATGGAGGATATGGAGAATACAGATGACATTTTACTATATTATGATATTGGTCAGGGGAAAACCTAGGGAATAGAGAAGTGGATAAGATTTTCACTAGGGAAAGAGATGGAGCATAGTGAAAAATTCTTGATGCATGGGAACTGTTAAATTATGGGATTAAGTGTAACTCTTAACTCAAAAATAAGCTGCATAAAGCTGACATGCAAGCAGGAACCCAACCGAAAACAGCTTAATCCTGTAAGAATATTAAGTATAACATAGAATAAAATAAGTAGTGATGAATGTTAATGAAATTAATAGTATAGAAAATATTAAAAAGGAATAGATGCAATCATACATTTTAAGCATGATGTTTCACTTAATAATATTAAGGATTTGGGCAGAGACTACCCATCAAAGTGGGGGTTTAAAGCATAGTGGGGTTTATCATGGGGGAGGGATGGGAAGGTCATTCTTCAACTAAGAGATATCGGGATGAACATTTTAGTAATTCACAGTGCACATCCATGAATAGAATTTCTACAATGAAGTATCATAAATATCATCACATATTCAATTCAAGATTCAGAAACACTGAACATTGTAAGAAAAAACTAACCACAGAGTAATGTGTTGATTCTAGGGAACAAATTTTAGAGCCATTGGCAGAAAAAACACTCTCCTTGACATGGTCCACCCAGAAATTCCCAGAATTGTTGAGACCCAATAGTGGCATAGATAACAATGAAATTCAACATTTGCATACACAGGATGCGTGCTTAAGTTTAGAAAATATCAACAATTGGATATACCTACTTATAACTCCATAATTTATGACTGATTTTAGGAAGTATTTATAATATTTTTAACATTTAAAAATTTTCATCTTTCAAATATTAGAAAGGTTAGAAACACTTTCTCAAATCACCGACAAACACGCTCTAAATTTAATTTGCCTTTTATTTTTTATTTTTTATTATCAATAAACTGAATGAATATGTAATATCTGATGGAGGTACAGATAGAAGTGCTTTTTCTTTCTCTCTCTTTTTCTTTTCCTTAACTGACCCACACAGAAAATGTCTTGTAACATGTTTTCAAAAACTATTTCCAGGTATTTCATGAAACTGAATCATTTTTTTATTTTTTATTGTAAAGCATTAATATTATTTTCCCCATGCAAGTTCATTAGCAATTGAAAAAAACTCAAAAACCAAACTTTTCATCATTTTTATCCTGGAAAAATAAAATATTCCTAAACCCCCATTTTCAGTTCCTTCTACCAACAGACCTGCCTTGCTTTTACAATCACATATTTTCGCTTATACTCTAAATTCACTTCCAGGTTCGCTATAAATCGATGAGCTCACCCTACAAATTCTCACAAACATTATAACAAACACATGGCTTGCACACTTCTGCAACAGTTACCAACATAACCCAAATGCATAACAGCCCATTTCTCAGCCTCAATCCAAATTCAGCCTATTAAAAAAAACCCCAGATTTCGAAAAAACAATCCAAACATTTCCCTAACGTGGGTCTCAATTTCACACAATCAGAGCAAATATCTCCACAATTTAAGAAACAAATACGTAAAACAATGGAACGACCGGCACCTGAGGAGATGGATTTTTCCGCCCGGCGGTGACCTTCCGTGGATGAACGGAAAATCCGGCGCCGGCGAAGAGAAGTGGCGGAGAGAGCTGTACCGTTAGCAGATAGAGGAACTGAGCTGACGTTGAGAACCAGAGCCTCCAATTGTATATTTATTTTTATTTTGTTATTATTCACTTTTCTTTTTTCTTTTTTAATATTCACCCTAATAATACAAATTTAATTTGAAAATATTAATTAAAAATATCTAAACAAATATGATATTATTAAAATTTATAGAATGTATGATAATTTTTTAATATATTTTTAAATATCTCAAAATATAAAAATTATTATAATATTAAAAAGTTCATTTTTTTTAAATTTATTATTTTTTACCCTCTTGTAATTTTAAAATAACAAAAAAATTAAAATGTTCTATTTTAATTATTTTATAAAAATTTAAAATCTAACACTTTTGTTTTTTTTTTTTAAAAAAAAAAACTTTAATAACCTTTAATTATTATTACAAATTTCAAAACATTATTTTATATAATATAAAATTTATATTACATGTATTTCATAAAATTATATTAGTTTAGAGAAAACTTTTCCATTTTTAATTGTTGGAAAACTTTGAATTTTCTTTTTAAAATGCAATAATAATAATAATAATAATAATAATAATATTTCACCCTTCAATTTTTTACCCCAAGTCGTAAATGAAATTATATTAAAATCGAGAATATGTTTTAGAACATAAAAAACTTTTATCTTCCTTTGTAGAAAACTTTTTTTGTCTGATTATATTAAGAAACAAAAAAAAAATGAGAGATTTTTTATATTGGCGAGGTTTTTGGATAGTTTCTTTAGGCCGATTTGGAGACCCACCCAACTCCAGCATAAATAATTATAAATTGTTACAAAAATTAAAATTAAAAATTGAAAGAAAATAAATAAATAGAAAGAAAAGAAAAGTATATCTATTATCTAATATCTCATCAACACGTGGCAGCGCAGAGATGAAACACGTAGCTAGGCAACAGGAGATCATTCTAGCCGCGTCGCAGAAGTTGGCGACCCAGAGTTTCTTCAGGAAACAGTACACGATACACTGGGCTTGACTGATGTTGGTACACACGAGTCCTATGGACCGTCGATCTGATCCGGTGCCTCGAGATCTGCGGTCGGCACTCTGGGAAGACGGAAGCGAGAACTGATTCAATAGCTGGTCTCACTCAATTAGCAGATCAAAAATCGAACTCTAAAGTAAGCTTTTTTTTGCTCTTAATGTAGCTGTTTGGCTCGCTTAGATTCTACTCTTCCTCTGTTTGGTTGGCGAGAAATGTCGGGAAAGCAAAAAAAAATTTTGGGATGTTTGGTCGTTTTGTTTTAGGGAAAATGAGGGCACCACCCCAACTAAAGGCGGATTCTGATGTTAGGATTGGTTGATTGGAGCTCAGACTGTGAAAATATATTACCCAAATTCTGAATTTTGCTGCATTTTCTCAGCAACCAAACGGAGTGTTGTTGAAGTGATAGAGGATGTTGTCTTTTACGTTTCTTAATTTATATTTGTGAGGATGAATTATTGGTTAGTTGTTGAATGACAATTCAAGGAGCTGTGGGCTTTTAGGTTGTTTGGCATTATTTTCCGGGGAAAGCAATTCAGGAACCTGTTTCCTTCTCCCTTTGATTTTGATTTGGGTGGAAAATTTTTATAAGAAAGAGTAAATTAAGCTGACTGAAGCAGCATGATGAAATTCTCTAGTTTCAGCATAAAGCATTATTCTAAACAAATGGAAAGAAATGATTTTCCTCCCCAGAAGAATCTTTACAGGTGTGACTTTCAGTCAATAGGCGAAAAATCAAGGCTATTTTTATCTGAATGGGTTTATGGTGAATTCTGAGGAAAATTCATCATGTATCTTCAGTTTGATGCCCAAAAAAAAGAAAAAGAAAAAGCCCTTTAGTTATTCTAGCCAAGGTATTAATCATCTATGATATTATGCCTTTCCCATCTCAATTTTCTTTTTCTTTGATTCTGTTTTTGTTTGATTGTAAAATTTCATTATGAAGATGTGAGATTAATCCATGTGAGTGTGAAGATGTGTGATTAAATGGGAATGGAATTTATAATTTCATTCTTTGAAAAATGGCAAAGAAGAAGTATCTCGACATGATATGCTAGCAATCATCCGTAATGGGAATGTGAATTGTCGGCTTTTGGAACAGAAAAACTCACAGTTTCAGTCTTTCAGAAACATGAGATATTTATTAATCATTGTGTATTTTCTTTCAAAAAAAATTCATGTAGGAACATAATGGAAGGCACCTCAGGTAGACCTGATTTTGTAGAGAGTGATGGGGGTTCAGATGATGAAACCTTTGAAAACTTTGGGGAACATGAAGGCTCAGAAGATGGACTGTTGAGTTGTGATTCACCTGTTCTAAATGAAGAGTTGATTTTGAGGGAACCGACAATGGAAGGTTTGAGTATGCAAAACTTGGAACCATTTAGTGGGATGACTTTTCCATCATTAGATGATGCGAGGAATTTCTATTATGAGTATGCCAAGCGTGTGGGATTCACCATAAGGACAAACCGAATCCGTCACTCACTAAAGAACATGGCGGTAATTGGCAGAGACTTTGTTTGTTCTAGAGAAGGTTTTCGTGCAGCAAAGCACACATCTAGAAAAGATAGGGTACTTCCTCCACGGCCAATTACAAGAGAAGGGTGCAAGGCAATGATAAGGCTGGCAGCAAGGGATGGGAACAAATGGGTGGTCACAAAATTCGTAAGAGAGCACAACCACAAACTAATGACTCATTGTAAATTTTCTGGGGAGCTACCAATTATAAATATTCTCAGTGAGGTATGTGGGAGTTATATTTTAGAGGATCATGTTAGTTACCATTTAGTCGTAGTGCTAATGTTATGTGACTAAATGATAAACGCCAAATCTTATCATTGTCAAAGTTTTGTTGAGTTATGTGAATGTGATCTTTAAATTGAATATTGTCCAAGTTATGTGAATGTGATCTTTAAATTGAATATGTTATCCTTATCATTCATAAACCACTTTACGTAATTCTGGGGTTTGTTTTGTTTGTCAGTGAAACTAGTTAAAATGCACCTGCAATAAATTTGTTATTCGTTACCGTCATGCTTTATTCCCTTTGTATGATTTTACATTACCTGTTGAAAACCCAAAATGGAAAAAAAAAATGTAAAATTGTTAAATAAAAGTTATTTTTGTCGGTATACTCAATCAGTCACAATGCTTAGTTAACTGGTTGGCTTGAGCTTAACTTCAAGCTTTACATCCTTTTTGTACTGGTGCTGCTTATTTGATTACACCATAGGTTGCAGGTTGCTAAAAGAAAAGTCATACAAATTTGAGCTTCAGGCTCACTATAGATGGAAGGACCCCCTCAAATCTGATCACAATTGTTCCTCCTACAATGTTTGTGAAGGGTTCTTAGTAAGAGGAGGTCAACCACATGAAATGATGAGGTGTCTTAATCTGAGGGGAGATCAGCACATAGTGAGAGAGGTAGGAGAGAGAATCATAGTGACCTAATATGAGAAGCTCGTACTTTGGGAAATCCTAGATTCAGGGAGGATCTTAAGAATTTGGGAGAGTAAACTTTTGTTTCTGTTTTTCATTTGCTATAGAAATTCAACTTTCGTTGTTCTCTTAGAAACAACCCCCAGTAACTGTCATTGATGATGTGGATGTTTGTCATGCTTACACATCTCACAAACATTGATGAGCCCTTTGTCCTGTCCCTCATATTTGAGCTGACAAGAATTTGATTTGTGTCAAAATTATGTAGTGAGCTTTCAAATTTAGCTGTCAAATCAAGACCCTCAAAACAATCCCAGAGTATTTGATGGTGTACCAAGTTCATATTTGATGCTATAGCCATGCTGCCGACTCTAGAAGGTGTATTAGGACTAGGGTGTCATGTCAGGTCTTACACCTTCAAGAGGATATAGAAGACTACTCAGAGGCATGAGGATGCAAGTGAGTTAATCTTCCACTTGAGATCTACATGGTGTCAACCTCATTTAAAAGAGAAGCAGATGACTTGACCTCATTTAAAGGAGAAGCAGATGAAGTGCTTGGGGCATCTACTTGAAGATTGCCACCGTGCCCTAGTACTGTAACACCTGGGCAGAGGAGGAGGTATGTAGATGGCAACTCTGTATATCCATTCAGAGGTAAAAGACATTTGTCACTATATATGTAGGGAATTGTCTTTGTCCATGTGGCACCAGGTTGTAGGGCATATGATTGGTTTTTTTTTTTTGATTTTTTTTTTCTATTGATAATTTCACTATGATAGTCCATGCTATAGTTGGACACAAGGCTTTTTGTGATTGGACAAGTATAGTGCTAAAATAACTCATCAACATGTAGCAATAAATATGTTTTAAAAGGCTAAAGATGGTCCTAAGATGTTTTTCCCAAATGAGGTGAGGGGTAGCCCTAAGGCGGAATAAGGTGTAAGCCTCAACCTAAACTAATAAATAAATAATAAAAAATTCTCAAAAAACAAATGTTAATAAAATCACATGAAACAAATAATAAGAAAAATAAAAAATATCATAATAACAAAATTAGTTGTTTGTTATTATTGACAGTTTCTAATTTATTTCCTTTTTCTCTTTTCTAAAATTCAACTCTCTCATGACTTCATTAAATAATCTTTTGCACTACCATCATTATCAATAGTAGGAACTCCAAATAATCATAATGATATTCAATTGCTCTATTATCCTCTCTATCGATGTTAAAGTCCATCCATTCTTCTTCTTCATCTATTAATTGCATTGATGTTTTCTTTATCTACCGATAATATGATAATGATTATATATGAACTTAGCCACTAGAGCTTTTTCTCAATCTCCCTTTTCTCCTTATGTTTAAAGGTTTAATTAGAAGTGAACTAATCCCTTCAAAGATTTAACCTAAGCCCAAGACAGAACTTATAAAATTTATACCAAAAGCCAAAAAAAATATAGAATCCATTAAAAGTCATTGAATATTAAGACTTAAGCCTCTTATAAAATAGATACTAAAAGCCTACAAAGGTCCCAATCCCATTAATGTCCTTTGAATATTTGAGGCTTAAACCTCAATAGCCTTGAGGTGATACATCTCAATGATGAGGCTTAAGCCTCAAGTACTCTAAGGCTATAGCTTCAAGGCTAATACAAAGAGCCTTGCCTTGGGGCGAGCCTCAAAGCATAAACCTCAGTAGCCTTTTTAAAACACTTCACTAACAATTAACCTCTCATGTCCAGTGGGGTAAAGGTTGATAGGGGACTCTGACTATTGTTTCTTGTATTGGCACTCATCCATCTTAATATCCTTGTTTCAGTAAGCTCTTTTGTGGAGATTAGGTGATGAACTGGCCCTCATTGTGATCGTATTGTACTGTGCATTGTTATTTTTTCTAACATAGACATAAGATGTGGTATGTATGAATGAAACGGTGTTTTGTATGACAAATGTATCATATTGTGTATCATAAGTCTTTGGCAACTCATATGCCTCCCACAAAAGTACTTGCAAAACTATGCAAATTCTTTTACGACGTCTTTTAGCCTTCTCGCCAAATGGTAATTACTTTGTGTTCACACTGCTAACCCTCCTCTTATAGTCTTTTTCACCTATTGATATTAATTTCTTATCTATTTCATTCTAATATCTAGTGTAATTGTGGTAACTTCAAAAAAATTTCTCATCTTTTGCAAGAAATCCAGTATATTTACATTGCCCTCATCACATGCTTCATCTCTTTTCTCTTTAGCATACATTTTTTATTGAATGTTAATGTTAATTCTTACATTTTTAAGATTTGAAGATCAATTATGATATTTTTTGAATTTTGGAATATTTATATTTCATTGTGTTGAGGAGATTCTGTTGGAACAACTGGTTATATTTCACGCTTACAGTGCTTTCAGTCATATTTTCCTCTAAAATTTTCCCTGACTTACTGTCACCTGCAGCTAACTCCTGAATGCATAATGTTTTCTCAGGAAGAGAAGGATAAGAAAATCCAGGATTTATACAATGAATTGCAGCTTGAAAGAGAACGATCTGCAGGATTTCAACAACAGCTAGGCATGATTCTCAAAGATCTTGAGGAACATGCTGACTTCATGTCTGTAAGAGTTGAAGACGTGGTTAACAAAATGAGGGAAATCGAACTTGATGATCAATAAGCCACAGATAGAGGTGCTGTTTCTCATGACCCGTTATTTGTCCCTTTTATCAAATTACAGCATCAACTTCTCCACAGTGGCTAGCTGTCTTTGGAATCTGAACATCTTCCATCTCCTACCACATTGCTCATTGGTAACAGACATCCTTAGTTTGGTTGAAACCCAGCTCCATTCAAGTACAGTTTTCCTCAAACTCAAATCATTTAATGAGTTTCTGCATTTTGAAATTTTGTTGGTGATTGAGTTTTGTGTTACCTTCTTCTCCCCCATTACCAAGCCTCAAAGTTCTCCTTCACATTAGGACTGTATTTCCATTTCCTTGTTCTGTTGTACTCAAACTGTTTCAGTCCGGGTATTAGGTAATTATTACCCATGAAGAGGAAGACGATGATGCCACAACGACAATGATGATGAGTTTGTAATAGCAGCAATGCCCATGTGTTTGAGTGTGTCATGGAAGAAAATTAGGTTTTAAACAGTTCCCTTTCTGCTTCTAGTCCTCTGCCTTAAACATGTAGTTGCCTTTGATGATCAGCAGGTGTATGACTTCTCCCTTGAGGATGTTTTGGTGGAAGAGCTGCCCAAAAAACTCTGACGGAGTGTTCAGATGGTCTCAACAGATACTTGCATAAAGATTTCCAGGAATCAACAGTGAGATTTGGCCCAAAAATTTTCAGATATTAAATTTTCTTTATAAGTCTTTTTTTTTTTTTTTTTGCTCTCGCTTAGGTGTTTGGAATATTGGAATAGGAAATAAGAATGAAAAATTCATTCCATGTTTTGTGCATCCTATTCTTCCTATTCTAATTTCTAATAATTAATCCATACATAATAAAGAATGAATTTCCATTTTTTTTATTGTGGAATTTGTAAATGATGTTTATCCTTGGTTGATAAAAAGTTAATTATTTTTTAATGCATTAATTTAAAAATTATTATTGTTATTTTTAAGTTTTCCCTTTTAAATATTTATTTTATTTGTTGAAACATTGAAAATTAAGAATCTATATACCATATTGTATTTTAAGAGTGATAAAAACTATATAAAAATAATTAAAACTATAAAATTGATTGATTCATTAAAAATAAAAATAAAAATTGAGCAAATTTTAATTAAAATGTTTTAAAAAATAAATAAAAATTCAAGAGTGGAATAAAGTAAATAATTCTTAAATTATTTACCAAAAATATAATTTGTTTATTGCCCTAGCAAGCGCTTAATTTTACTAAACAAGCCAAAAAAGGCCCATCCTTTCTGTTTCCAGAAGGATTCTGGCATCGAGTGCAGCATCAGTGAGAGACCCAGCTATAAATTCTCCCCAGAATGGACGCAGCTAATCATGGAGAGGGAAGGAAGTTGACGTGAACTCCAGCAAGAAGTACGTGATGGGGCCAAGGGATGGTTTCAGTGGAGCAGGCTTATGGGGTGTGGATTAGGTAGCTTGTTCGGGCTGGGAGGCTTGATGGGGGGCCCTGGAGTTCTTGCAAAGCAAACAGAAGTTACCTTTTTTGTATAGGCATTTGAGGGGGCAGTGAGATTTTGCCGGACAAGGTCACCATGAATGCTAGCCGTGATATCTCACATAGGAAAGAAAGTTCTAATACTATACATGTAGGGGCTTCTGTAATCTTATAGATATGTTTTAAAAGTTATGAGGACTTTTTGTGCCATGGGCAGATGATAGTGTGAGTGGATCATTAGAAATGATATCAAAGCTGATCATCGACCCCAATATAAGGATTTGTTTGGCCTCATGAGGGATGTCTGTTTGTTTGGCTTCACAATTCTATGAAACACAATAAGGTCATTGTGTCTCCATAGTTATAATTGTAATATCTCACATAGAAGAAGTTAGTTGTGTTTTAAAGCTCTTTGGGCCCAAAATGAACAACTCAGCTCACTGCAGACAGAGGGGGAGTAGGACAAGATGCCCAGGGAGCTGGTCCTTGTTGCTCGGGAAGAAAGTGGAATTCTGCCAAATATGAGTTCTGAAATTCTGATGTTGCAGAGTTACCAAAAGAGGGAAAGAATCTCAGATTCTCTAAATTTCTTTAGTGACTTGCAAACGAGGAGGAAGGTAAGAAAAAATCCTATACCACACTATGGTTATTGGCCTTTTGCAGAGCCAACAGGGCGGATTTTGCAATGGAAATCCTGAGGGAAATGAGGGAAGAAATGGAGTAACTCCAAGTCTTCAATATCATGAGGAGCTTGTGAAGGTACTTTGCATGAACAAAAGACATGATGTGGTGGTAAATCTTATTGAGGACTTAGAGAGAGAGTTGGACTCCATGTTTCATCCTTCATTGGTAATGTTTACTCTTGTTATATTCTTTGAAGACTCCAGAGCTTTTTGAGAGTTGGGTTCATTGGTAATTTGATGCTTGGCCAGCTAAGTGGGTCATTTTTGGGTAGTAGTAGTGGTACATCTGCTTCATTTTTTCTCCTATATGAATGCAACTGATTAGCTTTGATATTTTTTCCCCTTTCTGCAACAGCTAATGATGGGTTTTTTCAGGTAGAACTTGAAAGAGACTTCAACAAAAGAACAGAGCAGAATGAAAAAGGAGAAGGCTAGCTTTTGACAAAATATAAATGTTAAGCCTTTGTGACAATGACCACTGATCTGTTGAAATCACATGTTTTAAGCATATCATATCCTCTATTTCAGACAAAAAAATAAATGAAATGGAAAACAACTGTTTGAGAAAACACTTCCTTTTGTGTTCTTGGGTTTATCATCATCATCAACATCCTAATCATCTATAGCAGAATAACACAGCACAATCCCTAACAATGGGGAAATCCAGAAACAATAAAACCCACTACAAAACCCTATCTTAGAAAGTTGAAAACATGAAACCCAAAAACATTACACATTAGGTATAGCCCCCCATTTTTGACAACAAATGGTTTCCCCAAGTTCCCCCACCCTCGTTGGCCCTGCATCTGGCTCCTCCTCCTCCTCCTCCTCATCCCCATCAGCCAAACTGGAGCCTTGGCTTGAGTATTTACAAACCTATGACTACATCAATCAAACCCTCAAAAAACTTCTAACTCAATGCACTGAAACCACCCCCTCTCATCATTTGCTTGAACTCCTTAAGATCCACCTTCCCATCTCCATCTTCATCCACCTTCATTATCATTCTCTTGCAGTCCTCCACAGTCCTCCCATGCCTCAACCCAAGAGACCCCAACACCGACTTCAACTCATCCACAGTGATAAACCCGTCTCCATTTTGATCAAACACATTGAAAGCCTCCTTCATGTCCTCATCCTCATCCTTCTCCTCCATTATACTTTCATACAAGGCCCTAAACTCATCAATATCCACACACCCATCTCCATTAACATCAATCTTCTCAATCATCTGCGCCAAATCCTTGTCCGGGATATAAATTCCCAAGTTCTCCAACGAGTCATTCAGCTCCGTCTTCGTGATCCGCCCGTCCCCATTTCTGTCAAACATCTGAAACACCCGCTTCATCTCCGCTGACTCCATCCTCTTCCTCGAGACTAGAGACCTGCCGGGTGTTTTAGATGTCTTGGAATCAACAAGATTGGCTTCTTGTGTTTGGTGGGGGTGAAACCAAGAAGTTGGAAGGAAAATCCTGAGCTTCTTGGGCACCAAGAAAAGAACAAGAGAGTTCAGAAGATTGTATAGGAGGAAAATCCTATGCAAAAAGGTTGGCATTTGGTTGGGAAAGAATTGGAGTATGTGGCCAAATGGTACGCTATTGAGAGAAACAAGGAGAGAAAATTGGCTGCTTTGTAAAGAAAACTTCACAGAGACAACTGCATTGGATCCATATCTGCATATATATACAGAAATTTTCAATTGAGAGCTGTCTCTTTGTTGTTGTTGTTGTTCATCACGCGGAGTGGGTTGTTGTCTTTGGCCGAAACGCGTTGTTATTATTTTTGTTGGGTTGTGGGGCCGGTTGAAATTATGTACCTGCGTGTGCTGTAACGAATTTTTAAAAGTGGGGAGAGAGAAATACGACCGTTGATAACGGATCTTATGATTAAAGCAGGAGAGAGACGTTGGGGAGTGGGAAACGCGCCAAAAGTTAGGAAGAGGGCCGGCGGATGATGGTGACCGTTGGATTGCTCTTTTCTCAACGGCAGGATTTGTGGGGCGGTGACCTTGGCCGGCTTTGAATTAATCTCTTGTTGATGATGCCCGTTGGGGGATTTAATATGAAGAGTCGCCTCTTTTACTATTTTAGACATACCTTTAGACTTGGTAAAGCTTCAATGTCAATGAGATTGGGCTATAATTTATACCAAAATGAGGATATTTTACTTCTCGAAAGTTGAAGTTGAAAGTGTCTTCATAGGGATAATATTGGTATTATAAAAAATTTCGTAAATATTCTCATAAAACATGAAATTTAATGATATGCTTTTATAAAAATGTTGTTAGTCTATGATGTATTTATGGACAATACTTTTATAAAAAATGTTAAGTTGTATTATGAGGCATTGATTAATTAATTCTTTAAATTTTAAAATATGATTTTTAAAATTTTATTAAATATCCTCATTGTTTTAAGCAAAACTATAATCATTTAAATTTTATTGAGAACTATTTTTTAGAACGGTTTTAACAATAAAAAACTGTTTTGTATTTTTTATTCTTAAAAATAGAAAATAAATAATATACTTTAATTATTATTATTATTTTTTATTTGTTTTCTAAGGACTATTTCAAGATATAATTATACTCGAATATGCAAAATGATTAAAAATAAAATGCTAGATATAAAAATTATTTTAAAAACATATTTAAAAATATTAAAAAATGGATTAAAAACATTTTAGGTTTCCAAACAAACATCTATTCTACAAAAATTAGAGAACAATTTTCAAAAATTGTTCTCAAAAACTATTTTTAAAAACAATTACCAAACAAACCATTAGTAACTATTTTTTAAAATAGTTTTTTTTAATTCTTTAGAATAAATAAACAAGAAACATGCTTGACAATTTAAAAATGAAAAACAATTTTTTATTTTTAAAATAAAAAATAAAATATTTTACAATATTATCTTCACTTATTTTTAAAAACTATTTTAAAAATAATTATATAAATATAAAAAATAATAATAAATAAAATATCATATATAAAAACATTTTAAGTTTTCAAATAAACTCATCAAAATTAGTTTTAAAAATTTTCTATTAATTTCAATAAATATTTTTTAAAATACCTTCCAAAAGTGGGTGATAAATTTTCTTGAACTTTTTCAAAAGTCACCATGACATGAATATTTTGGGCAACCAAACCCTAGACAGCTCATTTCCAGTACTGAACTTCAACAATGATTTCAGGCATTCAAATTTAGGGTTTCTGCCCCACCAAAGCGTTAGAAAAAGCCTCTAAAAGTCGTTGAAAGGCCAACTCTAATACCCTACTTGGCTACTTGAGATGCTTTACTCTTTTTCTCTTTTATGATTTTTGATTTATATTCATACGTTACAACTGTCACATACCACCCTTTTTGAATTGATTTTTCCTTCCTTTTTTTTTTTTTTTAAAAAAAGGTAGATGATTTATTTTAACATATGGGTCTACATAGCTTTTAACTTATGTGTTTAGTAATAGAAGAAGTGGAATTATAAATAATTTAGATTGTTTTATGCTTAAAAACTATATTTTAAAATTACTTTTATTAAATCTAAGAATAATTTAAATATTTTTAATTTTTTTAATTAAAAATATAGTTTGTTTCTTTCATTATCTTTGAGAAAAATATCAAGGTTTTGTTTGAAAATGTTTTAAAAAGCAATTCTAAAAAACTAATTTTTGGAAACAAATCTAAAATTTATAAAATGAAAATATGTTATTATTCCCTAGATACACATATGGGGATATTTTATTTCACAATCGAATCAATTTTAATTTAAAAAAAAAAACCTAAAGTTAGGGATTTATCGATAGGTAATGTTGCTCCAATACCCAACCAAAGGGTCATTGTAGTACCAATATAAAAAACGGTTGTCGTTGTTGGACGAAAAAATGGATTTTAGAATTTATTAACAGACGTCTTCCCCTGATATTCTTAAATATTTTATATATATATTAAAATAAATGAAAATAATTAAAAACAAGTCAAATATATTCTCTTAAAAATATCTTATTTATTTTTTAAAAAATAAAAGACTATTTTTGTTTTCTGATTGTCAAATATATTTTCAAAAAATATCGATAAATTATATAAGAAAATATCTAACCCACGAGTAGATGTTATATTTGAACATCTTAAAAGTTATATTTAATCTTCAAATGATATTTTTCAAATTTTAAAGGGATTTCTTAAGTGGGGTTAGATGGAGCAAAGAATTACTTTAATAAACATATTTATAGTTTTAAAAATAGTTTAAAACATAAAGACTTTTTTTTTTTTTGAAAAAAAAAATAGTCCTATTCAATCTAAGGGGAGTCCACATTGGAAACCAATAGAGGGCTCTTGGATTGGTGCTCATCAACTTGATATTATCTTGTCCACAAAATAATGATCTCTTTGATTCCACCACTCAAGATTTATGCCCCATTAGTATCACTTCATGAATTCTACATCCTTCAACAATACTCATTTATAGATTTTTTATTTTTATTTTTATTTTGTTTCATTTTTAAAATAATTTAGACTTAATATATTTTTTAAAATCAAATATCAAATTACATACTTGCATTTGTCCCACAACCTAAATTTTTGAAATTAAACTATTAAAGATATGGCTTTTGCATTTAGCAATGGAAGGAAGTAAAAAATAATTTTCTCATATTTAGTTTTTCTATGAAAAAAAATCAAATATAATTAAATCAGTTAAAATTTTATATATTTTAAAATTATTTACTCTTTATAAAAAAAGAAAAAAAATGTTAAAAAAATAGAAGAATATATGAAATGAGTTTGAAATAATATATAAAAATACTAAAATTATATTTTATTTCCTTCTTTCTACTTTTTCTTTTTATTTTCTTTCCCTCCTATTTTTTTTCCTCAAATTTTCCAACATTCAAACAAAATCTAAATAAATTATAAAATTAATTGATTAAAAGGGATGACATGATCCCTCTAAATCTAACTCTTCCCGTATTTTTATTTAAAAAATAACTCATTTTTAACATAAATGTCTGTTACCGTTTCAAGTATTTACATATAGGAGTTTAAAAGAAAATTATTTTTATAAGAATATAATAAAGGCATTTTGGATTAAATTTTAAATTTGGGTTTTTAATGACGTTTTAATAAATAAAAAAAAACTCTATATTATATTCCCATGACTTATGGGCAAAAAGAGGGATCACTTTTCAGAGGACACACTCACATACCCACATGGGGTTAGATTCTTCATTGACTACAACACATAGGGACCAAATTTTCCTTCCATCTAGGCCAACTTGAATTTAGATAATGGTGCCATTTTTCCTTTTTCTATTGAAGGTAGGATAGAATAATTTTTTTTAAATAAAAAAATAAAAAAATAAAAAAATAAAAATTAGGGTACATATGAATGATAGTGTAAGGTTGACTAAGCAAGTTGGTGCCCCATAATGAAGGGACAAGTTTTAGGGTAGTGTTTGGTATTATATTTACAACTGGCCATACATTTAGGAAACACAACTGTCTCCCTCTTTTTTTTTTGTTTTATTTTAGTTTATTTATTTATTTATTTTTCTCAATTGTGAATAAATGGTGGTGGTGGTGGGTCACATGTTTGAAACCCTAGATCTTTAAACTCTTTTAGTTTCCTTTATTTTCGTTTGTATGGTTAGGTATGAATAACATTATGGGAGAGATGTCAACAGCTTGACAGCTTTTATTATTATTATTATTTATTATTGAATACAAAAAAAAAGTTTTGAGTCATTAAAAAAAAAAAAAAAGTAATTGGTATTTAATATTTTTTTTCTTGTTTAAGCGAGAGTCAAGTTCAAGTACTTGGATCGTCGAGGTGATCAGATTCCAAATTGGTTGAGATCCCGCTTTCTATTGATAACGAAGTTATCGTTTTCTCGAGGTTGAGCTTTCAAAGCGGGATTGTCCATTCATATTTTATCAATTTAAAATTTAAAGATAAATAAAATCATTTTTTAATTTACAAAATATTAAGGAAAAATTTTAACTATTACATAAATGAATTTTAAAATTTCCTTTTTAAGGAAATAATTTATTATTTTATTTATTTTTATACTGAACTATTTTTCATACCATATCAATGAAGTAATATAATATAACAAAGATACTAATACTTCAATAATAAATTAGGACTTTTAAATTAATTACGCAAAAGCATTATAGATTAAAAATGCTTTAATCATAATTATTCTCAAACGGGCTTTTAATAGTCGAAACTAAGAAAGTGACCTCTCATCTATATAAGTCACGATTGATTGTCATGCACTTTAGTATAAAAAAAGATGATCACTCAATTTATCTTATTCTACGATCTTTTCAATCAGAAGATAGAAAACATTTCTTTCAACCTACCATAAATGGACATTCACATTAGTATGCATTGTAGAAGCTTTGGAATCCATCACATGGGTAAGTGTTTGCCCTAAATTTCCACCATGTCCTAATATGAAAATGTAGCCATTCAATCTTGTTAGCATGGTAAATTTTTAAGGAACCAAAAAAAAAAAAATGGAAAAGAAAAAAAAGTTGAAACTTCATGCAAATTGGGCTGAGCCTAGATTAGTGTTATTACAGACCATTCAACATTCATTGGATATTAGCACAGCCCAAGCCCAAGCCCAAGTTCAGCCCACATAGTAAAATTCAACTCCTAACACCAGATAACTTTAATCGAATTTGGGTTGGACTGGCCCACTCAATCAGTCCACTAATTTTGGGTTGCATCGCTTGGGCTAGCCCATGTGAGGTTTGGCCCACTAAAAATAATCTACCTCATGCTTTCACTTTTCTTTTTATCTTTTTAATTAATCGGTGTAAGAAATAAAACTTTAAACTTTTAATGAGACTAGTAAGCGTGTATATGCCATGCACTTGAACCAATCAATATACACGTCATGTTTGGTTAGCCGAATATATAATAGGATAAAGTAATAAATAAAATATTATATCATATTCTATTTTGATCGACGGGATATAAGTTATCATTAATATAAGATTCCGCTTTCTATTGATAACGAAGTTATCGTTTTCTCGAGGTTGAGCTTTCAAAGCGGGATTGTCCATTCATATTTTATCAATTTAAAATTTAAAGATAAATAAAATCATTTTTTAATTTACAAAATATTAAGGAAATTTTTTTAACTATTACATAAATGAATTTCAAAATTTCCTTTTTAAGGAAATAATTTATTATTTTATTTATTTTTATACTGAACTATTTTTCATACCATATCAATGAAGTAATATAATATAACAAAGATACTAATACTTCAATCATAAATTAGGACTTTTAAATTAATTATGCAAAAGCATTATAGATTAAAAATGCTTTAATCATAATTATTCTCAAACGGGCTTTTAATAGTCGAAACTAAGAAAGTGACCTCTCATCTATATAAGTCACGATTGATTGTCATGCACTTTAGTATAAAAAAA
Source organism: Vitis vinifera (assembly GCF_030704535.1). NCBI lineage: Eukaryota > Viridiplantae > Streptophyta > Magnoliopsida > Vitales > Vitaceae > Vitis > Vitis vinifera. The sequence goes on from NC_081809.1 coordinate 24,069,069, forward strand.
GATGATCACTCAATCTATCTTATTCTACGACTTTTTCAATCAGAAGATAGAAAACCTTTCTTTCAACCTATCATAGATGGACATTCACATTAGTACGTATCGTAGAAGCTTTGGAATCCATCACATGGGTAAGTGTTTGCCCTAAATTTCCACCATGTCCTAATATGAAAATGCCCTTCAATCTTGTTAGCATGGTAAATTTTTAAGGAACCAAAAAAAAAAAATGGAAAAGAAAAAAGAGTTGAAACTTCATGCAAATTGGGCTGAGCCTAGATTAGTGTTGTTGCAGACCATTCAACATTCATTGGATATTAGCACAGCCCAAGCCCAAGCCCAAATTCAGCCCACATAGTAAAATTCCACTCCTAACACCAGATCACTTTAATTGAATTTGGGTTGGACTGGCCCACTTAATCTACATATTTTATGAAGGTATCTCAAGTGGGCCCAACCCAAGGCCAGTCCACTAATTTTGGGTTGCATCGTTTGGGCTAGCCCATGTGAGGTTTGGCCCATTAAAAATAATCTACCTCATGCTTTCACTTTTCTTTTTATCTTTTTAATTAATCGGTGTAAGATATAAAACTTTAAACTTTTAATGAGACTAGTAAGCGTATATATGCCATGCACTTGAACCAATTACTATATAGGCCATGTTTGATTAGTCGGATATAGAATAAAGATAATAAATGAAATATCATATCATATCCCATATTTGATTAATGACGAGATATAAGTTATCCTTGATATGAAATATATTATTCATACTTTTTTTTTTTATCTCTTTCATATGAAATATGTTAATCTTATACTATGTAACATGTATATCCTATATATTATAAATTTATTTTTTTTTACCAATTTTTTATTTTTTTTATATACTTATTTTGCAAAATAATTTTTTTATTATAAATTAAATTTATGATTAAAAAAAACTAAAAAATATTTATAAAATAGAATAATATTAATATTTGTTATATAAATAATTTTTATATATTGAATAATATAATATAAAAAATTTATTCATAAAGTTTAAATATTTTAATCATGAATATTATTAAATATAATAAAAATTTCATTTAAAAAAAATTAGAATATAATATAATTTTCATTTTAAACATTAAAAATATTGAATATATTATCTTATAATATCATATCCATAAAATATATATATAAATCATATGTCATGTCGTGATGTGGTAGATTATATTTGATTAATGAGTTTGTGAGTAGATTTTCTTAGTTGATTAAGGGTATTTTGGGAAAGAAAAAGTTGACAAACATATTGTTATTAAACTTTTTATTATTAATTTTTAAAGATTTTAGTGAAATAAATAATAGAAAATTCTTTCAAATTTTAAATACATGCTTTTATAAATATTTCCTTGACACCCACTGACCCACCTTCGCTTAAACCCTCAAAAATCACTAAACCCTGAGGAGTCATGACTCTTATGGGGCTCTCCTCTCATCTCTGAAAAGTGAAAGCACAGTGCGAGCTCAGAAGCCCCCATGAAGTTCCTCCTCCGATCTCCGCTAAAACCCCACCACTACCACCGCCAAAGCCGCCGGAGCTTCGGTGACGCCACCATCAAACGGGTTCAAGACCGGGGTCTCGAGCACGCGGTGGAGAAAGAGAGGAGCCTCAAGCCCATGCTCAATATCAAGAACCTCATCAAATCTGAACCCTCCAAGTCTGTGCCCATCTCCCTCATTTCTCAAAACAAAGAAGCGCTCGGCCTCTGGACCCGGCCCATCGATTTCATCCGCAGGTTTCCCTCCATTTTTGAGGAATTCCTTCCGGGAGGGATTAAGATACACCCACATGTCCGCCTCACACCGGAAGTTCTCAGCCTCGATGGCGAGGAGTTATCCATCTTCCAAACTGAAAATTATCGAAAACAAGCCGCGGACCGGCTTTTGAAGCTCTTGATGCTTTCAAGAATCAATAAAATTCCATTGACTATTGTTGATCGATTGAAATGGGATCTGGGTCTTCCTCAAGATTATGTGGAAACGTTGGTTCCGGAGTTTCCGGACTATTTTCAAGTCACTAGTGCGGAGGATCATTTTTCGGGTTCACGGGGGATGCGGGTTTTGGAATTGGTGTGTTGGAGTAATGAATTGGCAATTTCTGTGATGGAAAAGAAAGCCATGGCTGGCCAGGGGGGTTTTGAGAAGGGAATGGCTATTGCTTTCCCTTTGCATTTTTCCAGAGGTTTTGAGATGGATAAGAAGATGAAGAAGTGGGTTGATGAATGGCAGAAACTGGTCTATATTTCTCCATATGAAAATGCCTCACATCTTCCTCCCAAAAGTGATGAATCAGATAAGTGGGCTGTTGGGTTATTGCATGAGCTTCTTCACCTTTTTGTTCCTAGGAAGACAGATAAAGAGAATATATTGTGTCTTGGGGAGTATATGGGTCTTCGGTCGAGGTTCAAGAGGGCCTTGGTTAATCACCCGGGTATATTTTATTTATCGACTAAGACTGGGATGCATACTGTGTTGTTGAAGGAGGCATATAAGAGGGACTTGTTGATTGAGAAGCATCCACTGATGGAGATGAGGTATCAGTATATTCATCTTATGAACACTGCAAAGGAAGATAACAAGCCGATTAATGCTCCAGGAACTAGTCCTAAAAAAGAACAGAAAAATGCTAGTGATGCCAGTGGAGAAAAAAGTGAACAAGTGGAGGATGCTGAAAGTGGGGAAGAATATGAAGGTGAGCTACACAGTGATGTTGAGGAGGCTAGTGATGACGACTATGAGGATGAGGATGAGGATGATGAAATTGAGACTCACAGAGATGCGCACCAGAATGTTGCATCCAATAGAAGAACAACTAGAAAAGTGAATTTTGATGCTAGAGGACCTTTAAGAAATCCTGTCCAAGAAAGGTCAGGAGGAAGATTACCTGGTGGAAGAGAGGGACAAGGATACCCTGGTGCAAGAGAGGGACAAAGATACCCTGGTGCAAGAGAGGCACAAAGGTACCCTGGTGCAAGAGAGGGACAAAGATACCCTGGTGCAAGAGAGGGACAAAGACACCCTGGTGCAAGAGAGGGTCAAAGATACCCTGGTACAAGAGAGGGACAAAGATACCCTGGTGCAAGAGAGGGACAAAGATACCCTGGTACAAGAGAGGGACAAAGATACCCTGGTGCAAGAGAGGGACAAAGATACCCTGGTGCAAGAGAGGGACAAAGATACCCTGGTACAAGAGAGGGACTTCGTTCTGGTAAAAGAGCAGAAATGTATAATGGCAATAAAGTCCGTGGACGATCATCAGAGAAGTCAAATTTCCCAAGAAGCAGGGGGAGGTCATTGACAGACAAGAGGGCTTCTTTTCAGTAAAGATTAGATTCAGTTTATTTGCTGCAGACCATGTGGAATAGGTATGCTTCTAAGTCCAAGTCTCCCCTTGTTAGTTGTTATGATTTTTTCAGAATGACCATCTCTTAGGTGCAATGCATTTGACATTCATGTGCTTAAAATGCTGTAATGTTGTGATTGAGTTGCGGTAGTGTATTTAGGTTTACATCAGTGGCAGAGCCAGGGAATTATCTCAGAAGAGGCATGGTTGTGTAGTAACAAAATAATAAAATATTAAAATAGATAATAAATTAATTTTTTTTTAAATAATAATGAACAATGCATTTACTTAATATAGCTAACTATCATTTTCTTTGAAAAATTTTATATTTTGCAATATTTTTATAATAAGCTCATTATTAATGTATAATCAAGCAATCAAAAACTTTATGATTTTTTTTTTTCACATATGATATACAAAATTAAATTATTTTAATGAAACATTAAAAAAAAAAATTAAAAAAATCAAAATTGTCAAATTACACACAAAGTCACATGTTTTTGTAGTTGTCAATTCAAAGGCTTAAAAACATTTTTGTTTGTAGTTTGTGGTCATGGGCCAAGTTGTTTATAGATGATGGACCTTTACCTTTAATCAACTTTTTTGATTGTATGGACTATAGGTAAGGGCAAGTGAGGTTTTTTGCAGCCCCTCTTTTCTTTTGGTTCTGCCTTTATGTGTCTACTGCATACTTCCTGTATTCTTTGGGTGGTCCTTTGAGTGCCATTTTCTTTTTATTTATACTATCATGATTTTACCTATCAAAAAAAAAAAAAAAAAACTTACCAACCATTGAATCTATGAAAATATCAAAAAATGTTAGTTAAAATAAAATTTAAAATTACTAAGGCCTATTTTGAAGGATATTTAAAAAAAAAAAATATTAAATTATTTTAAACCACGAATGTTAGCTATTAGTTAAGATTGACATGCATCCTAGGTTGCATCTCACTTCATTCAAGTGTGTGTGTTGTATTGTGCTTTGCGTTTAAGCTTTAGAAGACTTTTGCGCCTTAAGTGTGCCTTGCTCCTTTTAAAACTATGGAATAGGCTTGAAGTCTGAAAGCTCGTTCATATTAAATTAGAAATGAATTGCTTTTGCAAAATAGCTTTCAAGAAGGGGTTCTAGAACTTGAATTTATTTAATTTAGATATAAAATGTATGTCTCGCCTTTTGATTTAAAAAAAAGGAAAAACTCTCCTTCTTAAGTCTTGGCTTGTGAAGCATATGCGTGGTCAAAAAATTTTGCTTAATTTTTTAAGTATTGAAGAATTTCAAGGTTGCTTACCTTGAGAACAACCCTAAAAACCCATTTTAACCATGGGTTTAGGTATAGAAATTGATACTAGAATTATTCTAGTGTTATGCAATACAGCTTCATGTTTGCATCCCCTTCTATGTGTAGATTTGACTGATGTTTGGTGTGTGTGTGTTTTGTCCTTAGGTGGAAGGATCGCTTTTTAGTGTCACTCAAAGCTGCATTTCTCCTTTGCTGTGTGGTTTGGTAGGATTAAATTGTTGATCTTGGTTTAACTGGGATTTTCCAAGCTAATGTTTTCCATGCAAGTTTCACTTGGAATTTATGGTTCATGACTTGGTCATTGCCCATCTTGTATTGTTAACTTCTGTTTATGGTGGCATCATTGTTAAGGGGGTTGTTGCTTGGTCATTGCTTTTGTAGACTTTGTGGAGTAGTTGGGGTCGGGTTAAGGGGGTTGTTGTTGGTGTCCCTCTTTGTTTTTTGTGTTGCCTTAAGGTGTTTCTTTTTATACATCCAGCGTACCTTGGAACGATTTTTTTTGGCTTTTCTTTTTACAAAATGATTCTGTTTACCTATTGGAAAAAAAAATGCATTTCTACTTGGATATCTCTCAAGCTGCATGTACATGGAACAACCTTCTGGTTTTCAGAATCCAAATTTACCCACACATGTTTGTTGCTTGAATCATGCACTTTATGATCTGAAGCAAGCATCACATGTGTGGTTCACTAGCTTGCACATCTTTCTTCTTAAACTTGGATTCCTTGTAGTAGTTGGTCAATTGACATGTGGTATCATTTGCTCCTAGTCTATATGTTGATGACATGATTCTTATTGGGACCAATTTTTATGGCTTGTTAATGATCTAAGCTGCAAACTTGCCATTAAATATCACGAGAAACAGCATTATCCTCTTGGAATTGAATTCCATTCTTCTGATTCCATCTAAATATGCGTGAGACATTCCATCTTGTGCCCTAATGTTAGGATGTAAGCCTTCATCTAGACCAATGGCTTTGAAGCTCAATTTTCTACCTCAAGCACAGATCCTTTTCCTGATCCCACTCATTATAGAAACATTGTTGGGGCTCTTCAATATCTTACTTTCACTTGACTTGATTTCAGGTATGCAGTAAAATCCATGTGTCAATTTACATATGCTCCTACCATTGGCCATTATCAAGTGGTCAAGAGGAGTGCTTGTGATGTTGGTTGCATGTTAGATTATGAAATACAAATTCTTAGATAAAAAAGTTTGGATTTATATACATTTTTAGATGGTGATTGAGTCGGATGTCCTCTAACTCGATGTTCTACCTCTGGTTTTTGCATTTTTCTTGGTAGTAACTAAGAGACAACCCACTGTGCCTCAATCAAGCTGAGGCTGAATATCAATCTGTAGCTTGTGTTGCAGCTGAACTGACATAGCTACTGTCACTTCTTTGTAATATTGGTATTCATTCCATTGCAAAAAAATCTTCTCCGTTGTGATAATCTTAGTGCTTTATGTATTATCATTAATCCAGTTTTTCCTGGTCAGCTAAACATGTTGAGCTTGATTACTATTTTGTGCGGGAAAAAGTTGCACTTAGTGATCTTATTACAAAATTGTTTGCTCAAATTCTGAACTTGCCAATATCTTCACAAAGCCGCTGTCACAAGCCTCACATTGATAACTTGGATTTTGTTGTCCACTCCAACCCAATTTTGTTGTCCTCATGATCCCATTCGAGAAGTTCAGAAGACAACATATTTTAGCCAAAACTCTGGAGATTGTGACATTTTCAATCAATTTATTAATGTATTGATTGAAGGGTAATCCCTATCATTTGGATCCTTCCATACTTGTAACCATGGTTATATCATAATGAGGTTTTTTCTCTTCTCATTTTTTGCAGATAAAAACAAAACCTTTGCCCACTCTTAAATCCCAACTATGTGATTGGGGAGATTGGCCATCACAAGGTTCATCACATCCTGTTCTACCCTGGTCAGCCTTCTGCCACTGTGGTCGCTCAAAGGGAGCCAACAGATTGAGTGACCATGTACGTGTTTCTTTTGTTCCTTTCCTTCCTTTCCTTCCTTTCCTTCATTTCTGTGAAGGATCCTAGTATTTTCCTTCTCTCCTTAATAAAATTCCATTTCCTATAACTAAAAGATAAAATAACAGGGGGGAAAAGAAACAAAAAGCAAAAACTGCCCCTCAAAGTCCAAGTCCAACATATATTTTCATGAGGAACACAGCGCCATTCTAGATATAGGATGAACACTCCTCTGGCATGAAGAATAATATGAAAATACTGCACCCCTCAAGTCTACAAATTCTATAAAAGTATTTCTGCAAGTGGATGGTTTGTCTTGAAACAGCCAATAGACCAAGAGAACCTGTGTAAAAGCTGAAAGTCTTCCAGTAAAAAGTAGAGCGGATATGGGTGATATGAGTTGGCAGAGATAAGGGTTTAGACTAGGAGCATGATTTAGGATCTGTTGCAGAGTGCTGAAATTCACTTGGTCAGAGCATCTTGAAAGATTATACTGGTATGCTTGCTTATAATCCAAGTTGAAGGGGCTACAAGTAACCACAAGAACAATGATTTTCGGTTTGGAATCCCGGAGTGGTTCCTGGCTGCATGTACTGAGATGGATGTTGTATGCTAGCTACTAATCTTAAATGCGGAAACTCTACTGGCTTATTGTGCCTTCTGGGTGTTGTTTCTGGTGGCATTTAGTAATATCTTTTGTCTGCTTCTTAGCCGAAGGATTCCTCATCCATCTCCTGGTTAAGATTCTTCTTTTCTTTCAAGGAAAATTCTTGTTCTTATGAGAAAGAGAGTTATGGGGAAATGCAGGTGCAGGCATCTCAATATAGGACACCAAAAAATGTGAAAAATTTACTAATTTTACAGTTCATGTAATCTGAGCAAACTTTATCACATCGGCTGACATGGTAGTTCATTTTTTGTTCCTGCTCTATTTATGCAACTTTGAAAAATTGCTTGATTCTGCAGGTTGGCAGGCGGTTCTGCAAAGTCTCATTTTTTCAGTTTAGTGATGCCACACCATGGTGACCTGATACCCTCATGTGCACTGCCACTGTTGCCGGCCGGGAAACAGACTTCATTTGTCTTTCTGGTTCTCCATCTTGTGGATGATGTGCTGCTGCAATTCTCTGTGAAAGGCATCCCGCAGCTTCAATATCAAGAGACACAGCTTCTGTTGTTGTGGTGGGGAGGACTTTGAGAACCTTGGGATAGTTTGTCTATCCACCACGGCAACACAGTACTCAGGTCCCTCTGATCTCATACTCTCCCTCCATTACTTCATGATATAATTCACAATACTAAACTTGTTGGACCTCTATTTTGTAATTTTGCCTGGGGATATCATAAACAGGTAGCTCAGCTGGAAGTCTTCCTTCTAACCCATTTCTTATTTCATGAATATTATGAGTAGTGTCTGTGTTTGAAGAGTGAACAAAGGAATGGATTTTAAGTTATTAAAAGTTTTCAACACCATAGAAAATGAATTTCAATGAAACCAAGCAGATCAGCAAGGAAGCATTCAGTTTGAATACAACCTTTACTATATGTTAATTGGCCGGTTTTACACGAGCCAGCAAAATTAAAAGCAGAGTTCCATTGTAACATATTGCAATTTCTTTCCATATCAAACTAGGAGTTACAACATTTGAGTTTGTTCAGATTGATTAACAATATCTGTAAGTAGCAGGGAAGCTGCTGCATAATAAATAAACGGGACCATCAATCCTAAAAAGGGTAAAAGGCTGGGTTTGATATATAAGCTTTACGTAATAGTAATGGCCTGTGACATGATTCATAAAACTACATCAAGGCTTAGCAAACTTGTAGTTAATTTCAATACCCCAAACTCGGATCATCTTTGATACGCCCATTGAAATCAATTTGAAGCCAATTTGAAGCCAATTTGAAGATGTTGTGATCTGATATCACAAAAACCTCAGCCTCCACCTGCAGTAGCTTGTTGAAGCATTACTTCCAACATAAATACAACTAGCTATCTAGTTATGTGTCAGTGCTTCATGCTCTGCATAAGAATGAAAAATTTTGAACTCATGATCAGCATATTTGCAAATCTAACAGCAGTACTCACTCAGGCTCAGTGAGCACTGGTTTTGAAGGCTTTACCAAAATGGATAAACATAATACTAGTATAACTTCTACTTGTGTGATTCTGATGCTTTTGTCAAGGTGGATGGTTTTGGGTTTTTCTAACTACATGTGCTATGTGTGAATATAAAGAAGATAGGCTAGGCTAGACGGTTTCTCAATACATGTGTTACATTAGAATACAAAGTTATAGAGATTCCATACTAATAGTTTTGGTGATGGCGTCAGTTTTAGTTAATGGCCCTATTTCAATCTTGAATTCGTATATTCAAACTCAATGTCAAAAACAATGGAGCAACTCCATTTACATGGGATGTCCAAACACATCCTAATTTTCTACTGGGAAACTCCATGGAAATAAAAAGATCTCATAAACCAAAATAAAGGCTAGAGAGCTGAAATCAAACATAAACAAAACATGAATGACTGATCAATCTGAAGAAGAAAAGGCTTGCTTACCCTACTTACTGGTTCTATCTATGCTGTAAAAGCTCCTGCCTTTTAGCTTCAAGGTCTTTCAAATTGTCAACAACAACCTCAACTTTCTTTGATAAATGTTCATTATGGTTTTCGACGTCTTTAACAAACATTAGAAGCTGTTCTCTGTATGCTGATGTTAACCGTTTCTTAACCCGCAGTTCAGCAGTAAGTTCCTGGATTTTCTTATCCTTCTCATCCTACAGACATAGATGAAGAAATAAAAACTATTTGAAACAGAACTGATGTGAATGAAAGTTAGGTATGCATAAATGAAAAAAAAACAATGCCCATATACTGTGAATTTAACAAGGCATCCATGCAAGAGCACGTCTCCATGATTCAATTGATACCATTCATTAAATCTAAACAGAAATCATAATTAACTAGAAGAACCCACATATAATACATTAGATTGTAGCTTATTCTATCATATATTAGTACATTATGATAAACAAGATAATTATAGCTGGAGAAAAAAATGAAAATAAAGCATTTTAGACATTCCTCATTATATCCCCAACATTCTAAACTTCTTTGCTTCAGGTAACCATCTAAATGGGGATGCCTTCAGCACCCTGGAATAATACACAGTAAGTAGATTTTTACCCATGGAATCCCAATTCTTATGTACCACAGCAATCCATGTTCCATTACTCCATGGAGCATGCTGTAAATATGGGTCCTGTACATGGAGGTTTGACTTACTGAATGTATCTGCTGAACCTGATCTTCATTTTTTAACCATTACTAGTTAATTATCCATAAAAATTCGCAACGGTTATTGGATCTTATACCCTGATGTTACCTATCAAAAAAAATTAATAAATTCTTATACCCTGATGTCCTTGTTTTGACTCCCCTAGGCTGTCAAAAAATGACTAGATATTTACCCAACACCTTTAGCATGCAAGTGATTGTGTGAATCTATGGTTGTGGGGTTTCCTCATGCCCAATGAAGGATTGGATTTGTGCAGTTTCAACTATTCTTTTTTCTTTAAACTTATGACATTTTGCTTTCTGTTTATTGGAAAGACTTCTTATTGTGTTCAATTTTTATGCAAATGATTTTTGTTTTTGCAATTGGCAGTCAGTTAATTGGTCACCTCTTTTATTGGAGATGGAATAAGAATTACCTTAACAGAATGAATGTACAAGGTTAACAGATCCTTTACAGCAAAAAAAGCAAAGAACACGACTCCCCAATGATCCACTACAAGCAACAAATACCTAACAGGAAAGTGAAGAAAGCTTACTAGAGTTGGACGACTCTTTTGCAACTGAACCACCAGAGGATGATTATGGTCCCTCACAAATTTCCTAACTATCCACTGCCCAGGCTTCTCTCTCTTCACCAAAATCATAGCTGTGCAGCCTTCTCGTCGTCTGTCTCGCTTCTGTGTTTGAAGGTGCCTTGCTTTTTTATTGTCAGAACCCCCTCTACATCCCAGTCCACGAGAGATAATTGACCCATCACGCTCTGATTTACGGGATGATAAAACTCTAGTCACAAATCCCACCCTTCTGGCATATTCATCATAGAATGCTTTGGCAGCTCCTTCTGATTCAAATAGCATGCCCTCATATGGTTCTTGAACTGTATCACCTTCAAATGAAATTAACTCCCCTCCAGCAGAAGTTTCCATTCTTCCAGTTTCATTATCTGTTGGAATTTGCATATCTACTATCACATAACAATGTTAGGCGTCATCAGACAAATGCAAAAAAATTCTATGAATCAATATCATACCTTCTAACCAGACTATTTACCTATTAACATGCTACATATCAAGAGAAAAGTGCTTCATTTTCCAATAAATTCAATGGGGATAAGGATGAAATATTTTATGGTGCTTCATTTTCAAATAAATTCAATGGGGACAAGGATGAAATCATGAAAGATAAAACTCATAATTTGCAATTCCAAAGGTCATCAGTTAAACTGCAGTGTTCATGCCACCTAGTAAATAGTCGGATTTATGCAACGCACCATCAAATTTTGTACAACCAAATAAGAAAGCAGCAAAACCTATAAAAAATAATCCATATTGAATATTTCAGTAGGATAACCACCTAACAGTAGGAAGGCAGTAAACTTCTCACCATTGAAATCATTAAATGTTTTGGAGTGTGCTGGGCAACATGATTATGTTTATGTACCAAAACAGTTGGATAATTATATTGTGGGTATCAATTAAAAGAAGATGATTGCAACTAAATTGGAATAGCAGTTGAACAAAATCAATACAAAATATAAAATATTATCATCCAAAGATTTCAGACCAATTAAAATAAGGTAAGAAATTAACATTAAATTTTGTATCAGGCTATTCGGTCATCATGAAACATTAAAATAATATTGAGAACAAGAGCTTAACCAAGGAAGGCTATGTTCCCTGCAATACCTATATTCCAATTCTTGAATTTCCTTTCAGTCTGTTAAGTTTGTCATTAGATCACAACCATGAAGTTTTTATGCCTAATTCAGCAAAGACGAAGAAAGGTGTTTTTCCATCATCTTTATGAGCCTCAGTCTCTATGGATTTCATTGTCTCCATTTTGAATTGGATATCCGTTTCAAGGTCATTTGGGAGAAGCTGCTCTGGCCTATCCAAGTCAGTTGGACTCAGTCATCCTATCAAGGCCAAGGTTCTTACCCTCCAAGATATCTATTGAGATAAAGTAGTTAGTTTTGTAGTAGGGGTGATTCATTAAATGGATATTCTCTGATCCTCATGGCTCAGAGAATTATTCATCTCGCTAGAGCAGTTGTCCATCTTGCTTCTTTGGTTGAAGTGGAGGCTACTCATCATGGGGCAAATTTCAGGGTGAGGCCACTTCTCTCCACCTTAAGATGGTTAAAGCATTTTTGTGTGGCCCTTGTAATAATTCCACCCAAATCAATAACCTGATATCATGGATGTAGGAGGGAAATAATTGCATAGGATTTTTAACCCATAAATCAACAGAATTAAGCTTCTATTTGGCTGCTAGAAAACAGAAGAAAATCAAACCAAACTCCTAGTTTCACGTTTTTTATGTTGTTGTGGTCCCCACAGAGAAAAGGAAAAAAAAATCAATAATGAGAACTTCAAGATTCAAAGTTTCCACTCTTCCATTCTTTTACATCTTCTCAGCAACCAACCAAGAGGATTCTAAACCTCAGAAAGTCAAATGAACAGTTTACATTCAGCCATTTCCAATAAATAACCCTAGAGAGTGATTATCTTACGTTAACAGCATCAAAATTCTTGAGTTCTTATAAATTTCAGCACAAGCCAACAGCCAAACATGGTATATTTGGGGAGAGATTCATAAAGGATTTAACTCCACAAATCAACAGGATTGCCCCTTTGTTTGGATGCTGAGAAAACAGAGAAAAATCAAACATATCCCTACGCTTTTTCTACTTTTTGTTGTTTTGCTCCCCAGGAAATGAGGAAAAAAAATCAATATATCTCAGAAGTTTTATTCTTTTACTTCCAGTCTTCCATACATTTCCTCAACAACAAAATGGACCCAAAACCTCAAAAACCCCAACAGAGGTTTCTCATTCCCATGAAACTCACACATGCATAAAAATATCATCAAAAATCCAAATCTGGAAATAGTGATTTTTTCTCCATCAAGAGATAGAGAATTTTTACTCTTTTTCCTGCATTTTCTTATATATCAAATGAAAACAATTTTGTTGAGTAGTTAAAATTTCCATCCAAAAGCAACAGCTGGAAATGGCGATCTGTCATTCAGGACTAAGAAAACTTTTCATCCTTCTAATTTTCCCAGCATTTTCTCAGCAACCAAGCGGACCCAAAACTTCAGAAAGTCCAACCAGGGTCTCTCATCCTTGTGAAACAAAAAAAGAAACACACATGCAAAGAGATTCTCCCGATTTCAGAACATCGAAGCAAAAAATTTTATCGAGTTGTTGAAAGTTCCATCCAAAATCACGAGCAGGAAATAGTGATTCTTCTATTCAAACACAGACACTTCTACTTTTCCCTGCAGTTTCTCAGTAACCAAACGGATCCAAAACCTCAGAAACTCCAACAAAGGTCTCTCATTTCCATCAAAGAAACAAAACAAACGCACATGCAAAGCAATTCCCCCAAGTTCACACCACCAAATTCAAACAGATTCTTTTGAGTTATTAAACAAGTAATCCAAAACCAAAACCAAGAGCTGGAGATAGTGGGTTAAGCCTAGGGTTTGAAAAATTGAATTGTGGGAGGAAAATAAAATACACTGATCCATGCAGACAATTGAATAGAGAAAGAACAAATTTAAGAAAAAAAATCAATAGTAGAAGGAGACTTACCCACTGGTTTGAAGCCCTAGAAATCTTGAATTTTCTGGGGCGATTATGTCTAGAACTTCAGATTGGCCCTGTACGGAAATTTTAGCAGCAGCCTTTTCATAGTTGTGTTCATAACGTCACAACCTTCTTTATATACACCATAAAAAAAAATGAAAAATGATTTTTTTTTTTTTTTTTGTCCTTCTTGAATTTTCATGTTTTTAGAAAAGAACTAGAAAAATTATTTTTCAAATTATTGACAACAGCCACATTGGAATTCTCTATATCATATTAAGACCTGTTTTCAAAATAATTAGAAAAAAATTTGGTTAAAAACCTAAAATATTTTTAATTTGTTTTAAATATTTTAAAAATAATTTTTATATCTAATATTTTATTTTTAATTATTCTATATGTTTGTGTAATTATTTCTTAGAACATCTTTACAAAACAAATAAAAACAATAAAAAATAACTAAATGGTGTGTTTTGAAAACACTTTGTTTTTTATTTTTAAAAACAAAAAAGGAAAAGAAAAAATTTGTTGTCAAGGGGTTTTTGTTCCGTAAAAGGAAAAACTGTTCTCCAACAAGCCTTAGGTTTTCATTTTTTGAAATATTGTGTGAGTAAGTAAAAATCTAATTTGAGATTTTATTTTATTTTTCAAAAAATTTGAAAATTATTTTCTAAAAATGATAAATAAAAGATCTCTGCAAGTACAAACATGATAAATAAGATAATTAAATCATACCAAACTTATGGCTTATTTGGTTACATAAAAACTTTGCCTAATATAAAAAGGAACATATTTTACATATATATATTTGATAATTATTATTATTATTATTTTCAAAAATTTTAAAAATAAACCCTTCTTTGATGCATTTTCTTAAAAAAAAAAAAGGAAAAAAAAAATGTACGACTTTATGGGTGTTTGATAAACCAATTTAATAGCTTAAAGTGATTTAATAACTTATTTTAAATTATTAAATAAATTAAATATGTTTGATAAAATAACTTAATGGTATCACTTAAAGTAAAAAAAATAATTTTTACGTAATAAGTAAAAACAATTAACTTATTCTTAAACCAGACCTCTTTTGCCTTAATTATATTTTATAAAGATAAATATATCAATTTGATGATTTAAAATAAATTTTAATTTAATTTTATCAAACAATATTAACACTTAAAATAAAAATTAAGTAATAAATTTTAAGTCAAGAACTTAAATATAATTTAACTTAAAATAAATTTAAGTAATTAGGTAATAAAAATTAAGTTTTACAGCCCTTTTTGGGACTTTTTTTAAATAAAATAAATCAAGAAAGGACTTAAAAACTATTTTTAAAAATTTTTAAATTTGAAGTCTTAAAAAAAATTAATACCTTAATTTCTTTAAAAAAAATTAGAAATTATTACATTTTTAAGATAAGTATTTAATAATTTTGGCATCTTATACATGAGTTAATATTTTTCAAAACACTTCTTATTTCAAAAAAAAAAAAAAAAAGTAAGGATTAACTTCATTCATATTTTTAATATAAATACATGAAACCATATTTGGTTTCAAATTTAGTAAAATAATAATCCTATAAATTTATTTTGTATTATAATTAAAAAAAAAAAAAAAAAGAAGATATTTTATGTAAAAATAAAATAAAATTATGGAGGTATATTTAATAATTCTTTAAAAAATAAATTTTATAAATCAAATACATTCTACGAAACCATTCTTAAAACAATTTTAGATTTTTTATAACAAAAACCATGGTTGACAAAATTTATTTATTTTATTTTATTTGTAATATATATATATATATATATATATTCTGAAAAAAATTATTTTTTGAAATAAATTTAAAATATTTTCAATTATTTTAATATGGTGGAAAAAATAAAAATATAAAGTTAAGCTTATAATATATTTATCAAGAATAAGTAGGAAAACTATTTGTCATATTTGAAAATATATATAAACTTACAAAATATTTATTTGAAAACTATACTTCATATTTGAGTTTTCAAATAAAATTTTATTCCTAAAAAAAAATAAAAAAACCTATGTTTAATCAAGAATAATTCTATAAAAAAAAAAGGTTCTCAAACAATTAGGCGGGATCATAACCAGTTTAATAAATAAGTAGGTAATTTTTATGTCAACCTACGTAACATGAATTTGACCCATATTGACCTATTTAGTAATCTTGTTATTAATCTAATTATATTTTAAAACTATTTAGCATATATTTGACACATTTTAAATTTATTTTTACATGATTATTATTCGTGTTAGGTTTGAATTGAGCTATGTAGTAGAATACCTAAATATTGACAAAATATAAACACAGACCCACCAACATGAATTGTCATCCCTACGATTTAGGAATAGAAAAAACAAAAGTCTATTTATGGTTGAAATGTTTTAAAAGTATTTTTTATATCATTAAATATGTTTTGAAAATAACATTTTCTTGTAGTATCATATTTTTAATCCTTCTCCATATTCATATAACTATTTTTTTAAAACAATTAAAAAAAATATCTAAAAATATCTTCTTCTTTTTTTGTTTTGAGAACAATAAAACCATTTTCTATTTTTTAATTATCAAACATCTGTTTTTTTTTTTTTTTTAATTCTAGAGAATAAAAAACTGCTTTCTAAAACAATATACAAACAGGTCCTTATCGTTGTTGTTTCTTTTTGTCTCCCATAAAGTTATAAATTATGAATATATTTGACAAATTTTAAAAAGTGTTTCTACCTTTCTAAAGATTTCCTCCAATCACTACCAAATGGACTTTATATATCAAGTGGTGCATGTAGACTTTGACATTAGCCCTGGACATCCTTGATAACAACCATAAAAGAAAACTAACTTGTAAAATTTAACCAAGAAAATTTGCTTCAACCCCACAAATTGGTTTAGACTTGCACCACATCTTACAACTGCTTCTGAAACGTCTAGTTCTCGTTTACACTAACATACTGCTGCACTTCAAAATAACAACGTAACATTTTAGAGAGTCATGAGAATTTTAGGGGTAGCAGGAGCAAGAAACAATAAAAGTTAAAACTGGAATGCCATCGGATTTACTAAACAAGGTGATACCTTTTGTGTTTGGGTGCAATCGTCTCCACCGAGTTGAAAAATCCACAGCTTGTGTCACTCATTCTCTTCAACTGTCTTCTTCAGGGCCAGAAGCATCCATGACGTCGACAGAAAAGCTATATTCCTGGTCACAACCCAGATATGAGTCGCACATGAAATAGAGAGTATACGACTTCCTTCCAGCTTCTGCAGGCACGGCAAATTCAAGTTTCACTTTCGACTTTCTCTGCAAGGCAACCCTCTTGATAGCCAGCAATTGGTTGCTTTTGGTGTCACCCACGACAAGCCACCATCCTTCTTCTTTGGCTTTAGGATACCTGGGGGCATCCACTGATCCCACTTCTGTTCTCCCTTCAAGATCCCGTTCGAGCATGACTTGCAATGTGATATCATCCCCAGCCCTCAAGTTTTCACTGTCTAGCACCTCATATGTGATATCAATGTTGGGGAAGCGGTTGCAGAACCTTGCAATATCCAGCAACTGTGAATCTGACATCTGCAAGAGCTCCCGCCTCTCGTCATCCTCCATCTCCACCAAATCAAAGACTGTTTCTATACTTTTGCCAGGGTTTTCCTGGCATCTCTTAGCCAAGTCCTTTGTGAAGTGTGGAAGCTGCAGAAGCATGGAATCACGCTCCCACATGCCCTGTGTCACCATTTGGCTCACCTCCATAGCAAGAAGAGCCAGGTTGAGCCACCCGTTGCTGGAAATGACATCAACCATTGCTTGAAGCAATCTACCAGCAGAAAGGAGCACCTCTCGCTGGTCCAATGCTAGATTCCCACCCACAATTTGCCGCGAGAAGTGAGCTTGAAGCAGCGCATTTGCCTTTATATGTGGATCTGTGCATTTAGGATTTTCAAAAGAGAACCTCTGATGATTAATCAACCTTCGAATCAAATCTTCCTCCCCTGGTCGTATTGGAATTTGTGCATACTCTGATGCAGAAGCGAGAATCTCAAGAAGACCCTTCATCTTTGTTTTGGAAGTCAAAGAAGAACTAAAACGCTCTATGGTAGTGTAGCTGATATAATAATATGATGCTATCATGCCAAGGTTCAACGGTGAGAGGTCCATGTCATCCTCGATTGCAACACATTTACTTGCTTCCAAATCACTCAATGTGTTCTCTACACTTTCTGAAAGGTGATCAGAAAGATGCCTGTGACTAACTCCCTGAAGATTGTAGTAGTTTGGATTTTGAGTGAGCCTCCTATACATGAATGTCCAAGTGAGATAATCCACAGCATCTTGCTTGTTCTCAATGACTCCAACAACTATTTCAGCATTCAAATTATCATGCAGGTAGTGCTGCAAATGACTTTCAACTGGGAATGCTTCATACAAGAACTTCTTGTAGTATTCTTTACGAGGGGCATGACAGAGGATGACACATTTCCCAGAATTATCTAATAGAGGTCGACTGGCATGGCCCATCATCTGTAACAGATCAGTAACTGGGTAATCAGTGTGAGCATTTTCGCGCCCATCATAATACTGGGTTCCCATTACGACCACCAAATGAGCTGACAATGGCACTCCCCAGCATAATGAACTACTCATAACACAAACCTGAATCCACCCAGCTTCAAACAGCTGTGACACAACTTCCTGATCCATACCAGTTAAGCCCTCATGCAAATAACCCACTCCATGACGTAGAGTGGCCCTCAACATTTCTTCTTGAATCTTGCCAACAAAAGGCTCTAGTTCTTCTGGAGACCGTAAGAGAAATGTAGGGTTCTCTCCACCATCTGCACTAGAGTATGTCGTCAAATCCACAGCAGTAAGTCGTACATGCTTCCTTGTAGGCACAAACACAATAGCAGGTTTTCTATTCTTGGCATGTTGCACAATTGCAGTATATGTTGGTTTTGTCATTGCTTGCATCCTCGCTTCAAAATTAGCTATATCAACTCCCTGAATGTGTATTTCCAGGGGCACAGGACGCACACCAGGAGGGAAGTTGAAAAGGCCATGAGATGTAGCCCCTATCCATTCCCCAAGATCCTTGGCATTTGCTAGAGAAGTTGACAGAGCCACAATACGGATCTTGTTCTCACCCTGACTCGCAATATATCTCATCCTAGAGACTATCACCTCCAAGACAGGACCACCTTGCCCCCCGATCAAGTGGAGCTCATCAATAATGAAGAGACTAACCTGTTGAACATGCTTCCGCTGTTTCCAGCGGCGAGATAAAGCATCCCACTTCTCAGGGGTGCTGATTATTACTTGACCTCTCTCAAGCAGTTTCAAGTCAGTTGCTGTTTCCCCCGTTAATTCAACCACTCGCATTCCAAGACCTCTTCCAAACTTCCTTTCCCAATCACGATACCGTTCCTTAGCGAGAGCTTCAATGGGAGCAATATAAACAGCACGCACTATACTCTCAGATCCTTTTTGATGGTTTCTCAAAATAGCAAACTCTGCGCATATTGTCTTCCCACTCCCTGTAGGTGCTGCAACTAAAACATTGTCATCCGTATTGTACAAGACAGTGAAAACCTGAGTTTGGATAGGATTAAAGTGCTTAAATTCTTGATAAAGGGCTTCATATGATGGATTTCTTAATGCAGTCACAGGCAGCGGTTGCAAATCCAACAGCTCTGTTGGTGGTGGATACTTTTCTGGTAAAATAAGGTGCCTAAAGGAAACAGGCAAAACAGACTGTGACCCAAGCCATCTGTCCGACACAACACGAATGAAATACTGAGGAGGCAATGGTTCATAGATCGGCACTGTGAAGTTCAGAGTGTGGACTTCATCAATATACTGCTTCTTCATCATAAAATACTCATGATGAAGAATATATTCCCCATCATTATCTTCTACAATAACCCAAAAAGGTTCCACGAACCCATGGACTTTATCCTCCCACTGAAAATCTGGTGTGATAGTGAGCTCCACCCTAAGAACAGTACGAGTAATTGGCTGAACATGTGCTGCAAGGTCAAGCTTTGGGAACTGGTGAATGAACTTGTGAAGGGTTCTGCCCATCTTAGGGTAACGTATAAGCTCTCCTAACTCCTGTGATGAAAGGTCATAATACCTCTCCCACGCAAGATCCTTCTTCTCCAATTTCATTAAAATTTCATTTGGAATTGCATTGAATTGGCGAAGTGGTGTCTGGACACTCCACATCCTCTTGTTAACCATTTTGCACAAGTTCAAAGCCTTCTCAGTCAATTGTGCCCATCCTCTTTTCAACACAATCTCAAAAAGAGCCCGTACAAGACGTCCCGCACTCTACCAAAGAGAGGGAAAAAAAAACACACAATGAACAAACAGAAGTAACACCATCCAACATTGAATAACAAATGGAAGGAAAAAAAATGTATCCATGATAACTACAAACCTGAGTTATGAACACCATGTCAGATGTTAGTGAAAGCCCTTCGAGCTTTAACTGTGAAATATATGCTTGGAGCAAAACATTAATCTTGGCACTAGGTTCTTCCAGGCTTTCCTTGATGGGAATAGGAACACGATCTAAGAGCTTTGCTAGTTCCATCTTCTCATCTTGTCTCACTGTTACATATTTAAATTCTTCACTCAACGAGAATAGCCGACAAAGCTCAATATCACCCATAGTTGGCTTTAAATGCTCGTTATATGTCGATATTGTCCCGTGGGTTATATAGTAGTAGCTAGCAATACGGCCAAGGTCTGTGACCTGGAAATATCCACTTTTTCTATCATATTTAACCAAGTTATTTCTGTCCAAGATGATTGCAGCGGAATGAATCTGCAAAAACATTAGATCAATATCAACATATATAATAGGTATAATCACAAAACAATGGTAGAAAATTAAAAGAAACCACCATCACATGTTCAAACAAACAAAGAATAGAGTATCAGAAAGACAGAGCAGGAATACTTAAAAGCAAGAAGAAAGTCATCATAAAATAAGTAAACTTGTTAAAAATGGGAACACTGAATAGAACCAAGTTGAATTCCCATGGGTCAAATAGTAATACAAAACAAAGCTTCTACAATAAACCTGGGTACAGAAGAAGCATTTTTGGTATAGTGGTAAGACCCTTCTCAAAACCTACAGGAGAAGGTTTCAGAATTCAAGTATAGATTCTGGCCCTTTTGGTAGAGTCGGTTGCAAGCTAAAGCTTTCGGAATTTTTAATCTCTTTGTGAAAGAAGATTCTGCCATTGTTACATCCGATGACTAAGACAGCAAGAGCTTCACAAAAATTTGATAGCCAAATGGTTGATAGTAGTTACTACTTTACAGTTATATTTTTCTTTGTGCCAGGACCCCCACTAAGCCAATCATGTAAGATGCTTTAGCAAAGCATCTTGTTTCTTTGGCAAGAGATTTTTTGCCTCCTTGTATCAAATCTTGATTTAACCATTTACTCTTTTTTTTATAGCAGCAGCTGGAGTCACTTTTTCGGACTATCATAGACCTAATTTCCTTCTTTTGGTCAAATCATGGATAGTCTCACCCTTCTTTACACTTACTATTTCAATGCAATGAAATGGTTTGTTCTTTTTTACTTAAAAAAGGAAAAATGAAAAATGAAAACCTTGTCTAGGACAGCTGAATACCATTTCTCTATTTGTCAAGAATATTCATCAAAGCCAACAAAAGTATAGAATGCATTTTATGAGCTGAAATGTCCCACACAAGAGCTAGAAGCAGTGTTAGAGACCTAGAAAAATATGATCCTTAACTAAGATTTCCATCCAGTTATTCAGTAACTACAGCATAGGTTTCGAGAAAGCAGAAAAGAACACAAACCTACAGAGGTGAAATAAATAATGACTTGAATAGATCTTATCTGTATATTTTTATTGAATGAGACAAATCCCTTGTTTCTCTATGCACTTCACATAGTCTACTAAACGCTAATCCTAATTTTTATTTTTTTTGTTTGATAGGCAAACAATTATATATAAAATACGCCAATCAAAGAGCAGGAGGCGCACCCCAATTACAAGGGAGGTACACAAAGGATATCAAAACAAAAAACAGAAACACCTCAAAAAAGCACACAAAACACACTCTCTCACTAACACTAATCCTATATTTGAGTCAAACATTTTATTATTGTTAGCATTGCATCTTATAGCAGAGATATCATTTGGTATATTGTGCTTCTAATATAGGGTCACTGCACACCAAAAATAAATTAGCCTCCACGTGTTCTACAGAAAATTTTATCCCAGGAAAATTTCCCCTGAAGAAAAAAAAAAAAAAGAATTTTGTTTGCCAAGATTTTTGTTTTCCAAGGATAAGCTGAACATATGTCGTAATGTTTTTTAACCTTCCACTGTATAATATCCATAGAGATAAATGGATATCATAATTCCTGAAAGAAAAAAATCGTAAAAGCTTTATCTGTTAAAACCAATGGCGCCTCAGTTCATTATAATTCTAAACAATATTGCAGTGAGTGCACTCAGCCCAACATTTAATATATTTTTAAGAGATGAGAGGGGTGAAATCATTCAAAATCTTTAACTTAAGGGCAGAACAACTGTTTCTTCATTTCTTTTCTGCATTAAAGTTGCTTCAACATGGCAATGGCAAATTTGTATTAATTGTTGTGATATCCCATGTTTGTCCTATATTTCCATTATCTTCATTTGGAAATAATAGAATAAATTCAATAAAATTTCCAACCTGATCTACCAGTAAATCTGGAAAGGTAAATGGTAACAAATGAAAGAATAAGCAGCAAAGAAAGTGACAGGAACAGAATAATATAAAAAAATAAATTGAAAAGATGCTAATGATGCTTACCAAATCGGCCCTCCTTTCCTCCAAGGTTATATCTCTTGTCAGAGCATCATGTGACAAACCATAGAGTGTAGGATTTCGTAACATGCGAACATACAGGTAGGTGTACCCGATCCAACTGCAGGCTTCTCTGGCATTTTGAACAGTTCCAAGAACAATTTCTGCATTCAACTGATCAGCCAGTTTAGAGACAAATTGACTTTCAATAGGAAGCTGTTGATTCATCAAAGAGAGATAGTATTGCAGTTCACTGTGGCCGGTAATGATTATTCCTTCTCCATAAGAATCATATTGAGGCCTTCCTGCACGACCTAGCATCTGCATAACATCCAGAGGGCTTAATTCAGTCCATGCTCCTTTTTCTGGATTGTAGATCTGGGTCCCTTTGATAATGACAGTGTGAGCGGGCAAATTGACACCCCAAGCAAGAGTTGCCGTGGAGACCAACACCTGCACATGTCCATCAGCAAAAAGTTCCTCAACAAGCTGACGATCTGCCCTAGCCATCCCAGCATGATGAATTGCAAAACCATATGGCAAAAGGTCTTTAAGGTCATTGTTCTTGACCAACTCAGTATGGCTATGGAGAATCTCTCGGCTTGCACTGTCCTCTTTCAAGAATCGACCAAGAGTGTCATTAGCAAGTGCAGTATCTCGTATTGCACGAGCTGTTTTGGCTGTTTCTTTCCTTGAGTGGACAAAAATAAGAACTTGATGCTTTCCTGCCACAGCCATAACTTTTTCATAACAGACGTCATTCATCAACTGGAATCTCTGCAGGGGTTTCTTTACTGTGATTCCAATGTACTGCTGAGCAAGAGGGCAAGGTCTGTAACTATTGTCAAAGTGGAACAATCCCTTTTTAAGATCAACACGTAGAAACAGTGCCACATCTTCATAGTTAGGAAGTGTAGCTGATAAACCAACCAGCCGAATATGCTCTTTTGTAGTCTCAATTTGCCTAACGGTTCTTGCAACAATACTTTCCAGCACAGGACCTCTGTTATCATGAAGAAGATGGATCTCATCAACGATAAGAAGTTTCACAAGTTGTGTATAGGTGCGATCTCCTGACTTTCTGGTAATGATATCCCACTTCTCTGGGGTTGTGACAATTATTTGAGTTTCCTCAATTTGTTGACGGGTCAGTGACTGATCTCCACTAAGCTCTTTCACCTTGACATCATAATGCTGCAGGCGATTAGACAAATTACCAACCACCTCGGCAACAAGAGCTTTCATTGGTGCCACATAGACAATCTTATAATTGCTGTGATTGAATGACCCATCTGCATTCCTATTCAATGCAATCTGCTGAAGTATGGTTAGCATTGCCACATTAGTTTTCCCTGCCCCAGTGGGAGCACATAATAGAACATTCTCGGCTGTAAAAAGAGCTGTCTCATAGACTTTACTCTGCACCCTGTTCAACTGGGTCATCCCTTTGAAAGCAGGTTGTGCCCAGTCTGGCATGGCTGATATCTTTACTAACTCTTCACCTGGTCCTAATGCTGCCGCCTTCAGTGCTGGCACGTGAACTTCTTCATATCCCTTACTATGATGTCGGTAAGACCCTGTTGGCAGCTCACACTTCTTATTTGCCATCAAAAAACCACCTTGATGAAATGCAATGCCGTCAAGATCAAGCAATTGACGCTGTCCCTTCAACCAACCACTCTCTGCATCTCTATCAACAGGCCCCCTCCTATCCCTGTCCCCATCGCCACCACTCTCATCCTTTAAACGTCGAGCCTCTTCTCGAATGCTCTTCTCCAAGATCTTTTGTCTCTCTTTAGCAGTTGCCCTTGTGGCATGCAACTGCTCCAGAATAGCAGCCAAATCGGAACCAGAACCCGTCATTTCTTCTTCGATCTTCTTCCTCTCTTCTTGGTCTTCAGCCCTTGCCAAACGGGTACACCACACAATCTTCAGCCGATTCCTCAAGAGAAACTTAATGAGACTGAACTTATCAAACTGGAGATGCACCAAAAGCTTAGTTTCTACTTCCCTGTCATCACCTTCAGCAAGTATCTTAAGTACCTCTTCTGCAAGCTTCTGGCACTGTTGCGGGTCAATCTGTTGTTCATAAGCCTGAGAGATCTTCCTCTGAAGCCAATATGCATCAATGTCCTGAACATTTAGAGTCATACCTTCATTCGCTTCTTGCATATCATCATCATCAATCCCACCACCCATCTGCATAGCCCCAGAACCATTTTGTTCCATCACATCATCATCCTCCTCTTCATCTTCCTGGACCATATCAAGATCACTCTCCTCTTCTTCGTCCTCATTCTCCTCAAACTCAACAGCAACACCTACATCATCATCAAGAGCATCATCCCCATTAGCTGCAGTAGGTCCTGCAGCATCACCACCATCTTGAAAATCAGTAATAAGCCTCCCAATTGAAACCAACTGATCAAATATATGGTTTGGTATTGGGTTCAACAGTCTCTCGATCTCCTTTTTCTTGTCAGGGTTCTTAACCGTCTCATTTTTAAGGACAGCTAATATCTCGTCTGCAGCACCACTAACTATATTCAATGGCTGCCCACCCAGTTGCTGTTGAATAACACTGAGCATGGCCTCATAAGCAGCCCTAGTTTCCTTAGTCTTGGGCTGGTAAACACCTTCTTCTGTAGAAGATAGAACACTTTCTTCTTGAATGCGCCGCCTCTTGCTCTGCCGACTCAGCACAGGTTCAGATGCATTTTGTGGCTCACGTTCCTTTTTCCTCTTTGATTTCTTGAGCTTCTCATCCAACTCAGGTGGCCTTCCCCTGTAAGCCCGATCCCCAAATGTTTTAGGGTCTATTTTTCCATAAAGCGATTCGGGCTCACCAGTGGGCTCATGGGTGTCGCGAGGACGAGAGTCAGTAGTTAGAACAAGACTGGAGTTGGCTCGATATTCATACTGTTTGAATCTGGCATGTGCTTCCGCACCACCACCCAGATGTGCCATCTCGATATCTCAAATTTAAAACCCTAAATCAAAGCAACAAGCAGATCCAGTGTTTAGATGAAAACCAGCTATTTCAAGCTTAGCATTTGTTTAACTAGATTTTATTCAATAGACTACTATAAAAAAAAAACCCTCAGAAATTGAAAGAACATGTAAATGCCCTAGGGTTTTAACGAGGTTTCAGTCTATAAACTACTAAAACAAAATTCCCGTCAACTGAACTACAGATTTTTTTACAGGTCTGAGGGTTTATCTAGTTTTTATTCCATCATGATAACAAGATCAGTAGAAACCGAAAGAAGTATAAATATTCCTAGGGTTTAGCTAGGTTTTATTTTGCAAAAAAGGCTAAAACAAAATTCACACCAACTGAAACAACCAACCAGGAAATTGCAGATGGAATATAATACTCACAGCCACGGCGTCGACGTATTTGTGGCGGCGTTTAAGGTTGCAGTGGAAAGAACGAATGAAGAAGACGAGGGGTTAGGAATGTGGAGAAAATCTCTTCAGAATGAAGAGAAAAATTTAAGCCCCGGGTGCGGTCTTTCACTTTCCTTTTATATATGGTATAAGTATACCCCGAGACTTTTTTCGTTTTCATTTTTTTTTTTTTTTAAATATTTTTAACTTCATTTGCTAGGTCACACTTTTATTTAAGGATTATTTAATTAATTGGCGAAATAATCTTAAATTTATAAATATAACCTTCCATATTTTTCAACCTAAAAACTATCTCATTTTTTACAATTAAAAAAAAAAATACCTGCATTTATATATTGTAAATGGGCTTAAGTTATTGATGAACAAATGGGTTTAAAGCACCTTGGGCTTCATGGGCTAGATCAAGGGCTTAGCCTGACAATCTTCTCCTCTAGCACATAAACGAGGAATATCGATTACAATTTCATTACATGTAGTTCGAATAAATCATTTTACTGTACAACCCTAACTTCTACTTATGATTCACCTTTGTCGCGATACTTGATACTTTTTTATTAGTGTGAATCTTTTTTAACTAAGTAGTTTTTTCTTCAGCTATATATCTTAATTAGTGATATCTCACATCAATGTGCTCAATGCGGGAATGATACATAGTGTTCTTACTTAAATTTAAATCACTTTGGCTATCACAATATACCTTATATTATTTCAAAGCCGTTTATATGATAAAACCCTTCCATCATAAGATTTCTTCCACTACTTTAGTAACAACTATATACTCATCTTCAACTATGGCAAGACGACACACTTCTACGACCTAGGCTGTCATGTAACAACTCACTCTGCAAAAATGTATCTAAATTTAGAGTTCTTGTTATCAATATCACTAACCATACATGTGTCTATAAACCCTTTCATGATCTTCTACGTTCCTGAAGTACACTATTTGAATAGTTTCTCAAGTATACAAAGATAATGTTTCTTTCTAAGTATAGAAACAAACCCCCTCACAACTCCGACTGCATGACCTATATTTGGTCTCATCTGTGTCATGGCATACAACTTGATTATTATCATATAGAATCAAGGTGACCCACACTTTATAGATCAATATCATAAGAGAATCTTACAACTAGTTGTGGAAAAATCTCTCCTATTAGCTAGTTTTCCTTTGGAGTTGGGGAGATGAATTTTAAAGGGCCATATTGAAATGACTTTAATTTATCAATCTTTAGTAATAAATCCACTAAGCTATCATATAGTACTAGTGTGTGAGAAGTAATGTCATGGATTAATGACTCAATTAGTGAATTGATTAGTGGCATTGTTAAGGAAAAGACTATAGTTGGAAAAATATCCTAATTATGGTCCATGGGGATGGATGGGGATTGTCGTAAGTTTTTCTAATTATGCTTTGAGGACATTTTTTGTACGTGGGAATGAGAAATAGAAAAAAAAAAAACCATTTTATTTATTTTCTCATTCATTTCCATGCATGGATGACTCAAATGGTGATGCAAACGAAATAAAAAACGATTCTGATGAAAATTCATCTTACTTGTAAGTGAGATTTCAATTAATCTCTAATATAAAATATTTTGTTTCTCTTTAATATAAGTTGTTTTTAAAGTTACTTTCAAAAAAAAAAAAACAATTGATGAGTTATTTTTTTAATTTGATTTTGTTAAAAAAAAATTATAAATTCAATTTATATAATATAAACTAAATTTAATTTAAGTTTTATTTAAAAAATAATTTTATAATAACATATAAATTAAAAATAAATAGTTTTTAATAAAAAATAATGAATAGTAATATTATAATAAAATCATAAATTATATATTTTTTTGTAAATGTTATAAAAATACAAACATTAACATCCTCACAAAATCATAATTAATTAATTTTTTAAAATAATAATAATAATTTAAAATTAATAATTTTTAATATTATTTTATTTTAAATGAATATTTTTTAAAAAAAAATCATTTTTAATATATAAATGAGTCAAAAATTTTGTCACATGTACAACAAAGTATTTTGAAAATTTTATTTAATTTATAATTATTTAATAAAAATTTTAATCCCAAATTAATTTTTAAAAATTAGATTTAAAGTATTAATTACATCTCACTTGATTATTTTTCTTATTTTTCATTTATTTTTAAAATCAGTGAAAACAAATTTTACTTATTCTCTAAAAATGATTTTCTTTTGTTTTTAAAACCTATTTTTAGAGAAAAACAACCAATATCGCTATAAAATTTTGAAAAATAATTTTTTGTTTTTTAAAGAAAAGCATTGCAAGGATATGGTTCCGGCCAATGTGGGATTGCATTTAAAGGATGCAATGAAAAATAAATTGGGTGGGATTGAATCATTGAACCCATGAGTTCATGATTCAAAATTGGCCAACTCTGCCACCTGGCCAACATAATACATTTAACAAACATATTTATTTATATAAATTATAATATGTATTTATGTTATAAATATTATCTTTAATACATATTATAAATTAATTAAAATATCCATTATAATAAGTAAATTAATTTTAATTATTTAATTAAAATTTCAGATTGTAAATAAAAGAAAGTGGTATAGGATTAGGAAGGGTTTCTAAGTATGTCTAGAAGAATCAATGAAGAACAACGAGTAAAAGTCGATTATGGGGATCAACCATGGATGATTTTTATGAGAAAGAGATTAAAAGAATAATGATTTAACCGAGAATAATTGTAGGGCGGTCAATGACCATGATCTGGCATCTATAGTAATAATAAAAAAATAGTTTTCAATAAAATAAATTATAATATTTTAATTAATTTATTTTAATGTAATTAAAAAAATTCAAAAAAAAAGTTAGACGAATGGGGTGAGGCAGGGCGAGCATAGGAAATTCGCATACTCATCTCACCTTGCCCCACCCCGTTAAATTTTTTTAGTCGGACGGTGATGAAAATTATTTTAAATAAACGAAACAAGGTTGGAATAAGGGCAACCCTTTCCGAATTCACGATATAACCATGATATAAAAGTATGTTTCGATCTTTAATATTATTATTCAATTACTCCAAACTTGCCTTGCATATAATTTGTGCATCTCCAAAAACATCATCTTAATAGGTCAACTTGGCGATAAAAAATAACAGTAATTTCTAGGGATTTCCCAAATGCATGTGTCTCATTCAAATGAGGTTGTAGGCAAAAGTGTAGGAAGTTTTCTGCCCTTTGATTCTTAATTTGGCTTCTCTAGGTTGGTTCAGTACATCAACTAAGAATATTATTCTACAAGCACCTTCATTTATAAAGCATAACAAGGTATTTGTTCTATATTTCCAAGTGATGCAGTTGTCAATGTGAACATTAATCATGAAAGATGTTCGCATTTGTGGAGCTGAGAAGTGTTGAAGTAAAGCTATGGCACTGGGTATGATCAGACTAAAATTATCTAAGATCTCAAGCCATTCTTTTGCTTCCTTGTTTGATAATTGACATTAGTATTCAACTCTATGACCACCAACTACATTTAGATAGAAGAACTGAACTGAACAGAACAGAGAGACTTATTAGAGTAAAATGACCATCTCAGCTCTACCTTACTCCTTTCAAACTCTAGTAACTTTTGGTTATGCGGTGTATCAAATAGGCTTCAACAAGAACAAGTATGAGAGTCAGGCTGCTTACAGATTATGCTCCAACAACTGGATCAACCCTTCAGCCAGGTCAAGAAACGTCTTCAGTTTTGGGCAATCAAACTTCATTTCAAGGCTGCTCCCAACCTCCAAAAATGGATCCACCAGCCCAACGAACCTCTCCAGCTTCCTCATCTCATCCAAAAGAGAACCCTCCTCAGGAAACCCCTCAATCACTAATTTCTTTTCAGACAAGGCGTCTAGCTTGGTGTTGTTCCCTGGAAGCATTTCTCTGAGTTTTTCACAGCAAGAGGTAACAAACTACCTGAGGCACAGAAGAGCTTTAGTGATGGATTCAGTGAAGAGCTTGAAGAGTGAATTTAATTTGGCTTTCATCCATGTGTAAGCTTCTACTATTTTGTTCCAGACACACACTACAATGCTTTGTTTTGCTAGGACTCCCTCTCCCTCCATTGCTAATCACACACACACACTTCTAACCTTCACTTTGTTCTCTCTCAGATTTGAGCTTGGTGAAGTTGATTGTGATGGCATCCAACCCTTTATATAAAGGCTGTTAATGAAAGTCTGGGAATGCCAAAAGGTGCCTTCAATTAATGGTCACACACATGGCATAACCAAAGGTTTGTGTTTCATTTTGTCCATGTAATTTGCTACAATTTTCTAGGCAAAGTTAGTGATTCCGAAAAAAATTGTCTAGGAAAAATGAAAGGATACAAGTATTGCAAACCCTGATGCAACCGAAAATTTATGATGAATTTCATTATCTACTAGGTTAAAATTAATGTTTCTCAAAACTTATTCTTTTAACCTAGGATTTTAGTTTTTTATTGTATCATAATGAAAACTATTCTACAAACCATGGTGAAGTTTTAATGATGATTTTAGTTTCTCATTCTTTTCCGCAAACCTCTCCCATTATATAACCATGGCATAAAACTAGGTTTCAATCTTATGGTAGCCCAATTGATCAGGGCAAATACTGGGAAATGTGATCCCAATAAGTGACACATGGTTTTGAGTTCAAATCCTAGCATATTTACCTGGTGCTAGTTGTTATGAGACGATAAATACCTCAAGTTTTAGGTTCCATGGAGAGTCATAAGGATTTGACCATGAAAAGTTCCTCAATTATTAAAAAAATATATATATTTCGATCTTTAGTATTTTTTTTCAGTTAGTCCAAACTTGTCTTGCATATTATTTTTGCATCTCCAAGTCAACTTGGAGATTTGTATTTTGTATTAATTTCTGTAAATTTCTCTTAATTCTCGCTTGCTAATGCAAGTTTTACTTTTCCCCCTTACTAAGAATATTTCTAATTCACAGGTCTAATCCCACATCCTCATGTAAGGCGCCTTCTATCAGGAACTGGATTGAGCAAGGGCCTCATGTTGGACAAATCTTCTTGTCTTTGTGCTTAGCCATTCATTATTGCAATAAGTTCTTTTAGATCCTTTTAACTGTTGGAATTAATTGATCTTTTGGCTATGATATATACTTTCAACTTGGGATTAAAACCTTGAAACTGAGCTATTGCAGGGTATGAGTTACACAAAATACAATTTCAGATGTATTTTTTTAAGAATGGGTTGAGCAAATAATACAGAAAATTAGATCAGGTAGAAATGAACATTTCATTGCTATGAGATTAATACTTACAGAGGATGAAAAATCCTTCTCAAGGTACACAATGTGTTGTACAAAATCTAATCAGAAGAAAGAAAGTCAGTCCACACAGCTCTAGAAATCAAAACTAACTGCACAAATGAAGATGGTTATGATGTCAATTCAAAAATCGCATTAGGGTTTAATGAAGGATATAGAAATGGAATAGTTGCCCTGAGCGTGACAATTGAGAAGCCAAGGCCAACTGGGTTGGCCACCTGAAAAAATTTTGGCCTAAAAATTTCCTTCACATCCTTCATTATGATTGATTCAGGAGTGTGCTTGTATTCAATACCCTCAAGCCCTCGATAAATGAAAGGATAAACTTAGTGAAGGCATAAGTGCCTGCATTTGGTGCAGCAGATCATCGTCAGAATTTACCTGGGCTTGGCCTCTTCAGTAGGTTCATTTGTCCTCATGCATCTGCCATGTAAACCAAATTAATCAAACTACAAAATGATTAAATGTACAGGAATATATGAGATTTAATGAACTAACAGTGTAATGTAGTTAATTTTTCTGAATTTAAGATCAGACCCAGTAACCATGTCAAACATCAAAGTATTAATCAACTGCTTGCATCCCAGTTCATGCATCAACGTAGTGAAGCTAAGACTGCTAATCTTGAGCTTTAAAGTACAGTCAAGCCGATTGCTTGGCCACTTGAAAACCCTCACTCTAAAAGTTGTGGGTTCCATGCCAAATTGCTTGCATACCATAACAAAACAAGGTAAAATCAATTGGGAACTAACCATAATAGCTGTTCCTATTGCAGGATATCTGTTTATTTCTCTTTTGCAGCAGCAGGGTTCCGACCAAACTGGATAATCATTGGCTTGCCTTTGAAAACGTATCCATTCACTACATTCTGAACCATAGATTAAAATTGCTAATAAATGAGCAGTTCACTACATTTTGAGACCAAAGATTATAATTGCATGATAAATGAGTACTTTATAACCACTACAGTCAAACTGGCAAAAAAGTACAGGGAATAGAGACATCTACTTTAATGGTCAAGACTTCAAACAAAACTTCATAAACTGCTCTTATTTAGCAAAATCTCATATCATTTCTGCAATCACTCAATAAGAAGAGGTTGGCATCAACGAGATGGAGGTGGATTAAGATAAATATTACAAGGGTGGACATGCTAAAAATACTAAAGAAGGGTTTGAACCACCATATCTCTTATGAGATCAAGAACAGTGAGCGGGTTCTATTGCACAAATATATTGCAAACAAACCCAGGATGTTACTGATTGATTAGCCTTTCTATGGCTTGAGTTTGGAATCTGAGTTGGCAGTTGGATCCAAATTTTATTGACAATAGGGATTCTGAGTACAGGGGAAGATCAGATAAGAAAGCTGTTAGCAAAGTAGAAAGAAGAAAAAAAATTCTGCTAAGAAAAGGGTAGTTTCACAGGTAAAAAGTTGCTAGCAAAGTCAGAGCAAAGATACTTAGATGTCATTGCTTCTTAACTACATCAATCTGGTTGTCATTCACGTACGGGGGATATAAAGCAATGAAAACATGGAAAGACCAATGGAGTAAAACAAAATTCGATTTATTTATCAATGATTGGACTAGCAAGATCCTCAGATGCAGTTTCCTGCTTGCAATTTTAGTCAAGAATAAAGCACATAAGAATGGACTAAGTTACTAACCACAACAAAGTACAGCACATCACAATTTGACATATTCTGAAAGATAGAATTGGCATATCCAGTTTCATTAGTGTAGACACATACCAAAGCATGATGAGCAAGTTCAACTGATGGAAATGTCACAAAAGCTTGGCCCCTCATTCTTCCCTCCTGAAATCCAAAAGGTGCAATTACTTCCAGATTCAAATATTACGCAATTATAGTATTTTGATTTGGCTGAAAATGTTGATCAACCAACAAATTGCAACTATTTGTCAATATGATCATATTTCATGCCCCAAGACTAGGTTTAATCAAATGAAATCTCTCAATGAAAAGGCTCTCTTAACATTGAATTCTTTTAATAGAGTCATACAGATGCTCAAGGTTCTCATTCATACACAATGATAGCAAATGAAACCATTCATTAGCAACCTCTGTTGTCTCGGCCTGACATATACCAAGGCACTCCCATATATCCTCCCAGTAGCATTCACAAAGTTAAAATAAGAGATGATTATTTTCCTTAGTTATAACACTGTAATTACAGAAGCCTATGTCTATGTATGACACTACTTGTAAATAATCACAATCTCCCCCTTCATACACTATCCATATAGGACTTTGATCACATCAAACTGTGTACAGAAAAAAAAGGCCTTCTTAACATGTGCTCCTTTTGATGTTTTCACCCATATACACCCACATAAACACAGTTCTTGAAAATGAAAGCTTCAAAATGTAATCATGTAACAACTACCAGCATTCTTCTCTCATCCTAACATATTAAATAAAACCATATACTAAGGCACTCTCACATATCCTCTCAGTAGCATTCACCGAGTTAGATGTTTGTTAGCATGCTAGTTTGCCTCGATCCAAAGTTACAGCACTGCTAGGACAGAAGCCTCATGTCTTATGTAGGAATCTATTCATGTAATCACAGTCTCTCATGGGCTTAGATGCATCTATATAGGATTTTTCTCAACTGTAATCATATCTAGAAAAGAAAAGCCCATCATTTGCAGGAAGACTTAACCTATCCCAATCCAGTACAATACTCTGTTTAGGCCTCCAAGGATGCTTACCTAACTGGAAAACACTTGCGATACAACCCAGGCTATATCCAGAGTGAAAAAGCATTATTTCTGTACAAGATTCTAATACCTATTATCTAGTCACCCATCTTCACTATGTTTGCCGAATCCATGGCTCCACTTGGCTATAGACCTCTGTGAAGGATGGTGGATCATGACCAGGACTGCCAATGCTAACATCCTTAGGTGAGTAGCTCCCCTTGTGTGCTTCAGTGCTTATGGAAGGAGGGAAACCATAAAAACTTTTAGGACAAGGTGTCACAGTCAGTAAGTTATCTCCTTGGAAGGATTTCAGAATGCATAGGGTTATCCTAGCTATTCTGGGGGAGAATTTTTGTTTTCTCATAATTCTCTCAATGTCCATCACCAACAACTTTTCTGGAATCACGCCATGCAATATTTTGAGGGACTGGATTTCATCATCCCCCAATATAAAAGTGATAGAGATTAGGGTGCAGCAGCCAACCCCTTTGAAGCTCAATTTCAACAGAGATTTGGATGCAGTAGACCCCCCTGCCTGAAGTACCCTGATGCTCGATTATGATGGCTGCTCCCTGGTTAACCCAAGTCAAATGGGGGACAGCAGCCTCATACAGGATCACCCTACCTTTTCTATCAAAGCAAGCACAGCTATCAATGAAAGATCCCTTCATAATCAGAGGGCTTGAAAATTGCAAGAGCTAGGAGTTAAGGGAAACTCAGCCAGTCTTTACTTAGGTGGCTAATGGATGGAGAGAATCACGGCAATACATTATTGGGTGCATAGGATTGCGAATCTCACAAGCGTGTTAGGTTGTTCAGCCTTCTACCAGTCACCAGATTGGTTCATCAATAGGCTGACAGACTAGCCAAGAGAGGAGTCATCTCTCCTTTTGTCTCCATGGGGGATCCTGTACCCCCATTGGGTTTTCAGTTTAGGGACATATGGGGATTGTACGTAACTACATTCTCTTTCTGAACAATATCTCATCCTTCTCTGCGAATCTATATAATATAATTACATTTATAATTTCCAACCAAGGGATAAAAATAAAGAGCTTCAATGACATGACAGTGATACTTTTTTAAGTTTTAAATGTGATTTTAAGAATAAACTCAAACATCAATTTCAAACAAAGATATAAAAAGCTTGATCTATGGTTAGAAATTAATCAAGAGACTTCACCTGCATCAACTTCACACTAAGACCAGATTTAGCAGCATCCACACTTCCAAATAATGATCCTGAAGTACATTACATTCAAGACAAATCAACCAGAACCATCTTTGTACGAAAAAATATGCAAAGAATAAAAAAGGACTTCAAAATTACAGTTTCATAGAACTTTTGGTCTCTTTTATAAGGACCAAAAAGATTTAGCTAAAATGGTCATACAAGATTTTTAAAAATAAATAAATAAATAAATAAAAATAAAAGAAGGGGTCAATCAGATTTAGCACAAGTCAATTTTGAAACTCACCAAATATGAAATAGAAGTCATCTACAACCACATCTTTTGCCAAGTTCTTTATGTACAACACAGGAGCAGGATTCCCAGCCGCATAGTTCTGTATGGTCCAAGAAAACATCTTATTAATTACTCAACAAGTATGATATATGCACCTAAACTGAATCTTGCTTTTTTCAAATATGCTTCATTCATAATTAATGATTCCTTAAAATGTTTTTTTTTTTTTTAATAAGCAAGAAAAAAAAGGTAAATGCATATTTGTGAGGTGGTTAGGCATCTTTTTAAAATTCCTGCAGCCAACCCACCCTCAAACAGTACAGGCATTGTTGTGTGCAAAAAGTACTGACATCCGCTAAGATTAGAAAATTTGAAAACACCAGAATTCATATCAATTTAGGAAAATTATCAAACAGAATAAACTCATAAGAAAAATGAACTTGAGCATTTCCAGATGATGCTAACAGAAAAGGAAATGGCAATGAATAACTACAATATTATGACAAAATCATGTAAAAGCTCCCAAAAACATGTTGAAAAACTATGTTAAGATCTTGCCATACTATCTTCTTTTAGGAACTTTATATCAAGTAAAGCATAAATAAGTTTCCTGCAATTACTTTTTGAAAAATTAAGTTGACAAAGTTTTGATCTAGCAAGCAAATGGGTTAGGTTTCAGAAAATCAGTAAATTTGATTCATGCTTTGTACGTATTTCTTTCAAGGGATAATTGCATTTAAACTTTTCAATTCCAATACCTTAAACATTGGAAGTGATAAGATTTCCTCTGGAGGCAACTTTCCACTTTTTAATTCTTCCAAGGTTGCATAATGTTTGAGATCAAAATCCTCTTTCTCAGAATCCTCCGATTCTTTCATGATGCTACATTCATCTTTATGTTCAGTGATTACCTTGGGGGCAATTTTGATCTGCAACCAACCAAAGAGACATCAAAAAATGGTAAAGAGAAAAGACCATCTGGCAACTCACTTCTCTCAAAAGGGAAGGGTTATAACCTGCAACACAGGGTTCTTCTTTTTTATCATTGGAATCTCTTTAGGGACCAAGGTGGCAGGTTTCACTCCAACAGCCTCATGAGCCACATCTTTATCAACTCCAGGGCCTGCAATAGCTTCTCGTTTGACACGCTTTCGACCAGGTTTTGTTTCTCTTGGAGGCCCAGGAGAATAGGCTTTGCCATCAACCTCCTGAAAACATGTGGACAAGAAAGTATCAAAATCGGCTAGAATCTTGGAAGAGATATTAAAAAACACTCAATTAATTTTTGTTTACTAGATAAATAATATCCTATACAAGCATGATGATCATGCAATAAGAATACAAAGGAGAAGGAAATTCAAACAGAACACCACCAGCCACTGAATCTCATAAAATGTGGCCAAGAAAAATAAACACGCTTCCAGTTCTAAAGCTCTAGTGTTTGGATGGAGTAATTTATTTTGTATACATACAAAAAAAAAAAATATATATATATATATATATATGTGTGTGTGTGTGTGTGTGTGTGTGTGTGTGTGTGTGTGTGTGTGCACGAGTGTAACTAAGGCATGTCCCTTGTGAATCTTAGCAATGAAGCAGCAAGAGATCACCTCATCTGATGATTCCATTTCAGACTCGCCACTAGATAGGTCTTCCAAGTTAGGTCTTGCAGCTTCAGGGGGTGGAGGTGGTGTTGGCGGGGCAGGTACTGGAGGTGGTATAGGTGGGGTGGGCAAGGCCATACGAAATGGAGCTGGAATGTTCATTTTATTCATCAAGTGCAACACCTACAATTAAAAAGCTCGGTAATATAAAGAAAAAATAATTAATATATATATTTGTAGATGATTATATTAAAACCAACTAATGGATAATGATTATTTAACAAGGAAGAGAATTTCCATTCCATTTTTTTAGTAGCTTTTGTGTGAGATTAGAGCCAACCTGTACATAGAAGCGAGGAACAGCAATTAGAGCATTTACAATGTTGGTCAGAATATTTCCATCTGGATGGCTTTACCTTAGCAGTTTATCAAGAGTGTTGGGATGTGATAAAAGAGGATCTTATGAGGGTGTTTTTTGAGTTCCACACTAAAGGGGTAATAAATCAAAGCACAAATGCGACTTTCATTGCTATGGTGCCTAAGAAAAGCCAAACTTTCAAAATCTCAGATTATAGACCTATTAGTTTGGTTACAAGTTTATATAAGATAATTGCTAAGGTCTTATCAGGGCGGTTACGTAAAGTTCTTCATGAAACAATCTTTGGCTCGCAAGGAGCCTTTGTGGAAGGGAGACAAATATTGGATGCTGTATTGATAGCCAATGAAGTGGTGGATGAGAAAAGAAGGTCAGGAGAGGAAGGGGTAGTTTTCAAAATTGATTTTGAGAAGGCCTATGATCATGTGGAGTGGGGCTTTTTAGATCATGTGCTTCAAAGGAAGGGGTTTAGCCAGAAATGGAGAGCTTGGATGAGGGGTTGTTTATCTTCTTCTAGTTTTGCTATCCTAGTTAATGGGAATGCAAAGGGTTGGGTTAAGGCCTCTAGAGGATTGAGACAGGGAGATCCTCTTTCTCCTTTCCTTTTTACTCTAGTAGCAGATGTTCTAAGTAGGTTGATGATTAGAGCTGAGGAAGCTGGGATAACTGAGGGTTTCCTTGTGGGGAGGGATAGGACTAGAGTGTCCTTGCTACAGTTTGCTGATGATACCATATTTTTCTCTAAAGCCTCTTTGGATCTTCTTCAAAACCTTAAGATTATCCTTTTGGTTTTTGGGCAAGTATCTGGTTTAAAAATCAACTTAGAAAAAAGCACCATTTCAGGTATCAACACTAGGCAGGAAATGTTGTCCAGTTTGGCTTTGGTTTTGGAGTGCAGAGTGTCAGAGTGGCCTTTGTCTTATTTAGGCCTCCCTTTAGGAGGGAACCCAAAGACAATAGGATTTTGGGATCCAGTGGTTGAGAGAATTTCGAGGAGGCTGGATGGGTGGAAAAAGACCTATTTGTCTTTGGGTGGGAGGATTACTCTAATTCAGTCTTGTCTGTCTCATATCCCTAGCTATTTCCTTTCCCTCTTCAAAATCCCTGTATCTATAGCTTCAAAGATTGAGAAGATGCAAAGGGATTTTCTTTGGTCTGGGGTCGGGGAAGGGAAGAGAGATCACCTTATCAGATGGGAGGTTGTCAGTAGACCAAGGGAGATGGGAGGTTTGGGCTTTGGGAAGACTTCTATGAGAAATAGTGCCCTCTTAGGGAAATGGCTTTGGAGGTTTCCTAGAGAAAGGAGCGGTCTTTGGCATAAGGTTATTGCGAGTATATATGGGACACATCCTAATGGATGGGACGCCAACATGGTGGTTAGATGGTCTCACAGATGTCCTTGGAAGGCTATTGCTCAAGTTTTTCAAGAGTTCTCCCCTTTTGTTCGCCTAGTGGTGGGCAATGGGGAGAGAATTCAGTTTTGGGAAGATCTTTGGTGGGGAAACCAAACTTTGTGTGCTCAATTTGCTGAACTCTACAGAGTTAGTTCTGTGAGAAACCTTACTGTCTCAAATGTCCTTGGCAACTCCTTTCCATTGTCTTGGAATTTTAACTTTCGCCGCAATCTAACGGATTCAGAAATTGATCTCCTTCAGAGATTAATGTCCTCCCTTCATTCTGTGCTTCTTTCCCCTTCCTCATCAGACTCAAGAGCGTGGTCTTTGTCTTCGTCAGGTTCGTTTTCAGTGAAATCTTTTTTCTATGCCTTGTCAAAAGATTCAAATCCTTTAATGTTCCTTCCGGCCAAGTTTTTATGGAGCTCAAAAGTCCCTTCAAAGGTTAAGGCCCTCGCTTGGTTAGTAGCACATGGGAAGGTAAACACTAATGACAAGTTGCAATTGAGAAGACCCTACAAAGCCCTCTGTCCTCAATGGTGCATTCTTTGCAAAAGAAATGGAGAGTCGATTGATCATCTTTTTCTTCATTGTCCCGTCACCATTGGACTTTGGCACAGGTTGTTCAATCTAGTAGGTGTGATTTGGGTCCCTCCAAGGAGCATTGAGGATATGTTGGTTATTTCCTTTAGAGGCTTGGGGAACTCAGTAAGAGGCAAGATTCTTTGGCAAATTGCTTGCCTTACTTTGATTTGGATGGTGTGGCAAGAAAGGAATAATAGAATCTTTGAGGATAAAGGGAGAACGGAAGAGGTGGTGTGGGATTTGATTTGGTTTTACTCTTCTCTATGGGCTTCTTGTACTGAAGCTTTTAGAGGAGTTCCTCTAAGCATCCTTCAAATCAATTGGATTGGGGTTTGCGTTTAAAGAGTTTGAAGTTTGTTGGGTTTTCTCTTGTTTTTAGATTACTATTGTTGGGTGTTCTCCTTGGTTATTGTGTAGGAAGGACCTCTCATCCTTCCCTTGGTTTTTTTTTTCTCTTTCTTTTGTCTCTTTTTTCTCTTCTGTATTTGTTCTTTTATTAATATAATCTTCTTCGTTTCTGATAAAAAAAAAGAATATTTCCATCTGGTGGGGGGTAAGCGTACCTATAAGATAAGCATGTCACTTCATTTTTTTATCAGATACAAGCAGGTTACTTTATGTAAACCAGACAGGAAATCTCTGTGCCAACGAAGAAGGAATTATTGCCAAACAAGAACGAGAAGATAAACAACACAGATAGTCTTTTATTTGTAAAAAATAAAAATAAAAATAAAAAATATATAGAAACACCGGATGGTAAATTTTGGCAACCCAAAATTTGAGGTAATTGAATTACAAAACAGCTCGTACTTCAAAAGCCTAGGGCATCCCTCACCCACTCTCATGGATCACTCTTAGTAGAGCTTTTTCTTATTTTATTTTGTTACCAAACACTGCACTAATGCTTCTCATGTTAATATAAAGTAGAACAGGACCTACTACAGTTCTCACAAAAAAATATGTAGAGGAAGAATTTAGAATATATATATATATATATATATATATATATATAGAGAGAGAGAGAGAGAGAGAGAGAGAGAGATTACTCTCTTTTACTTTTTAACATAATCCCTCTGCTAATGGTGTTCATCAGTTATGCCCTTTTATGTTGATTTTTTCACGTGATAAAATATACTTGCGTTTGCATATGAAATTTCACATGAAGCACACACATGGGTCTCTACCAACCAGAAAGATGACGCCCCAGTTGATATCCTAAAAAGGTACATCCAAGATGAAGAAAGAGCTCATGGAGAACATATAAGAATTCTCTATTTATAACCCCATTTCACGTATTATAGATAAGGGTGCTAAAAAGAAATAGACACTAAAAATAGTGAGAGAAAAAAACACATACTCAAGGTGGGGAGGAAATGGGTAATCAATGCCGAGTCTTGCAGCGATGGGTTCACTAGCAGGTAAGGAGCTTGACTTCAATCCTTCACCGAGATCTCTGGCCATGGTAAAATCCTTTATTAAAGATGCAGGTTTAGTAAGATCCTTGCCAAATAGAGCTTCACTTTTTTGTTTATCATCCTCAGTTGGCTTATTTGCTCTCTCCACTAACAAA
The DNA here is from genome assembly GCF_030704535.1 of Vitis vinifera. Lineage (NCBI taxonomy): Eukaryota > Viridiplantae > Streptophyta > Magnoliopsida > Vitales > Vitaceae > Vitis > Vitis vinifera. The sequence continues at coordinate 24,109,961 of NC_081809.1, forward strand.
ACTTTACCAAGAAACCTCAGCCTAGCCAAACATAAGAAGACAATACAAGATATACAAAATAAGGCTCTTGTGATTAAAGAACAAGGAAATCTAATAAAAAGAACTGTGAGATAAGTACCCATTTAATTGGCGTAGTGCTTGAGAAGCCAACATTTCACTCTTGAAATCCACAAATGCACAGTTCCTCAATCTGCACCAAAACAAGAAAGATTATGAAAGCTGCATATACTCTCTCTCTCGCATACACACACACGCACATACATGCATACATACACAAAAGAATTCTTGAAGAATACAAAACCAGAGCCTATTACTCACCACATAAAAAAAAAAAATTACTTATAGTATGCTTGGCCCGAATCAGTAATTTTTTTTTTTTTTTTTTGTTTTACACCGCACAACTCTTCCTCAACCAGGTTTGGGCAGAATAGTAGAGCAAGAAAAATATTAGTAGGATAGCAAAAATTTGCTCCTTAGTCCTTATCATTAATTGACTAGTTGTAAATAGCTCTAAGGCTATGGAATAAAGGATTATCTCAAAGCTACACCAAGGTATTAACAGTGATTCTCAAATATTGCAAGATAGAATGCAATACAATGAGATAGAACGCAAGAGGAACTAAGACATGGGGCAAGTTACCTAATGTTAACAGTCGAAGCAAGTCCTTTCAATCTAAACTAAAGAAATTAAAATAAATTAAATCTCCCCAAGTAGAACTCAAACCTACAACCAATTAATAGTAGACCACTAAGTTACCAAGGAACAACAGGAGATTAGATCTCATACAGTTCAATTCCAATTCTCAACCCCTGATGAATATCAGCATGAAGGTTCCTTCGAAACTCTCGGAACTTCTTTGTTGTGGCCCCATTCCATGCCTTATTTCATAGGAAACCTCAAAGTGGCTCTAATTCATATATTCCAATCTCATTCATTTAATATCCCTTTGGTGTAATTGACATAAGAGATGTCATTTCTACTAGAAATTGCAATAGAAAAGAAAAAAAGGGGAAGGTTTGCAACGATTTTGAAATTTTTTTCCAATAGTTAAGTTGGCATCATGGTTCAAAGTCGCGGAATCAGCCATCAACTTGGAGGGTCTCAAGACACATCGATCTCGACTTCTCGGCTCAATATCGGGTGATATGCAAAATAAGATTGTTAAAAAGTTTTTAAAATTATAAAAATATTATGAAAATTTTTAGAAAAAATAATATAATTAAATAAGCTTTAAAAAAGTAATAAAATAAAATTTTCTCATATTTAACATTATTTAAATCGTTATAAAGTTTTCGTAGAATGTGATTTATGATAATGATAAGAATTGAAAATTAGTTTATTTCAAATACAATGATATTTTTACTAAAAGACATATAATTCAATTATTAATTCCATTTTTAGTTTCAATTAAATGATTACAACACTTTCTATTTAAATATAAATAGAAAACTATATTTATCAAACAAAGTAGAATATATTATTAATTAAATGATTTTAATATATTATTATAATAATAAATTAAATGGTATCAATATATTGTTAATGATAAATCAATACACCATATATGCTACCATTACGATATAAAATAATACATTACTTAAACTAATATAATTTATACCACACCATTAACATATAAAATAATTAAACTATTATCATATAAAATAATAGATTATAAAATATGATAATATATTACCTCAAACTAATGCAATTCATACTACACTTTTTCTTTTTTTTTGATAGGCAAATAAGAGGATGTACTATAAAAGCCTAGAAAGGCGAGAATAGTACACACGAAGTACACAAAACGCCCAAGGAACTAGGCCAAAAAGAAAAACCTTTCTTCTATCTAGACAAAAGCCATTCTATAAAGTCAAACAAGGACAAAGAATGAGACTCTAAATATACCCTACCCCAATTCACAAAAGTGTACAAAAAAAAAGAGTTTTAGACTACACTTAATCACTTAATGATTCATACCACATTAACATATAAAATGATAAACAATTCATACAAAATGACACATCTCTACCCTTTCTTTAAATCACCAATTCACACAATGCACACCTACTCACCCACACCATAGGGGGATAGACACACCATAGGAAGAGAGACGAGGGCAAATAAAAGAGAAAGGAGGAAATCACCATGACACCAAAGACCAAAAACAGAGAGAGGAGAGGGCAGATGCAGCAATTGCCATGCATGTTAATGGAGGAAATCAATATCATGTTGAGAGAGACTCAGTCATGGGTAAGGTCGATTTCTTTCCTCTTCATCATGCGTCAAGGGTCTTGAATCTTGAAAAGCTTTTATTTTTGAAGGCAATCTCTAATTTTTCAGAGATTTCTTAGCTTTGGTGAGAAACAGTATTTTCAAAGGCATTGGTGAGGCTCGCTTCAGGGTGCGCCTTGAGGCAAAGCGTTCCCAAAACAAGTTGAAATGTTCACAAAAGTGCTAGACTCCTAAAAGGTGCACACCTTGGAGTCGAAGAGTATCTAAGGTGCATTTCCAATGCCCCTTCAACGCATTAGTGCTTGAAGCATAGGCCTCGGACGTGCTTTTGTTGCTGCGACAAAACCAAAAAAAAAAAAATACAAAAAGGGTTGTCTTCAACCAAAAGAGCCTATGGAAAGTGCAATCAATGGAGAAAACACAAAAAAAAAAAAAAAAAAAAAAACCCTAATTCTTAATTCACTGTCGGTGAACTGTGGCAATAGCTCAATCTCGTGTAGATAACTTCGACATCTCTCCATTGATCCAACGAGATCTCCCGATATGGTCCTCGACTCTTTCTTTCCTTCGTTCTCAGCTCTTCCTTCTTCTCCCTTTTCCTTCTCCATTCGTTTCTTCTCTCCAATTCCAATATCTTTTCTTCTCCCAAATTAGTTTTATATTTTATTTTTCATTTTATATTGCACTTTTTTTTTTTTTGTTTCACACATATTAGTTTTTTCCTTATCTTTTTGTTTTGGTTTGGTTTTTCAAAAAGCATTCTTGATCTCTTTGTTTAATGAAGTTGGCCTCCTCCCCCCCCCCCCCCCCCTTTTTCTATTTAAAAAATTAGAAAAACACTATTTTCTTTTTCTATAATTGATTTTATAGTAAATAGTAAAAAAATTTAGATAATTGATTTTTCGAAATAGTAAAAAAAATTAGATAATTGAATTTATTTTACTTTGTAATTTTCTTTAGTTATTAATTTTTTTCAAACAACAAAAAAATTAGCAAAAAAAATTAGACAATCAATTTAATATTTAAATTATTTAGAATATGAATTTGTAGACTTTGAACTTCATTATATAATTGAAATTTTATTATTTTATATTCTAAAAAAGGATATGAAATTAATTTGAGATTTAATAGCAAAAATTTGCATAATTCAATTATAATTTAAAATTTTTATACATTTTAAATTATATTTTAATATTTATTAATTCTGAAAATGATGGTCTCAAAAGGCTTATACCTCGCCTCAAGGATACGAAAACACTTCGCCTTACGCTTTTGCCTTTAAAAACTTTGGTGAGAAAAATAATTTATTTGGGTAACTCAGACGGTTCAACAAAGTCAACTTAGAATATGGATCGAGTCAACCGAGTTTAAACGAGTCTTGATCGAGTTTGAGTTTGAGTTTGAGATGGTATTGGGTATCGTACTCGACACCGAAAGGGTTGAGGCAAATATGACTCAGCCAAGTCTTACTTTGAACCATGGCTAGTATCCTCATGCATGAGATGCACAATTAGTCACTATGGTTGGACTCTATTCTACATTTTTTAGCACATTCTCAATAGGACCCTCTTATCTCTTCCTTCTCCATGTTCAACTTATGGAAGAAGGAAAAGAAGAAATGCAAGATGCAGTGACCAATATTTTACCACAGCTCAAGCTCTAGCATATCAATAGGGACTGATATACAACTGCAATGGTACAATACTATGCCCTGCTTGGGCTTTGTGTAAATTTTTACAAAATGATTGGAAACCACCCCCATCCAACTTAATTAAATCTATAAGTTCTAAATTGGTGCTACCCCATAAACCTGAAAATGAAAATAATCACAGGACTGTGGTTTTGTAGCAGAAATGAGAACTACTTTATCCGTCATTCTTGAGGCATTAAAAAAGGGCAAACACTTCAACTACTGAAATGATCTAAAACTAAAAGTTTCGTTGTTTTCATTTTCTAAAAAAAGAAAACTTCTCTGAATTTCAGTCTCCACTACCAAGTAACAACCCCGTACTTTCATATACACAAACCCATTAAATATTTCCCTAGAAAATTTAAAAACTCGAATATTTCACTAAAAACCCATGAATAATAAACTATAAAATCAAAAAAATCAAACTTGCTCATAATTTTTTTTCATTCATTCCTTGTTTATATTTTCAAATTCGAAGAAATGCTAAAAAGGAACTAGAAAATTAGCGGGAAACATATGAAAACTCATACATGGAAAACGATTCGTACCTTCCAGAAGTGGAAGGACGGACAGAAGAAGCGCCATAGCTGGAGAAGAGGCGAGACAGGGTGTCCTGAGGAATGGCTTCGGGGAGATGCCGAATCAAAAGCGTCGCCGCCGATTTTTCTGCTTCAAAACTCTGCGTTCTAGGGCCTAACATGGGTTGCGAAGCCATTAGAGCTTCAATAGCACTTGCTTCCCTTCTTCAAACCTAGGGTTTCGGACTGGTGCTCAAAACGCTGCGTTTTGGACAATTTACAGATCTTGTGATGGAGCAACGGAGAAGACTAGTTAAACCATATTTTCAGAAAAATAAATAAATAAATACATTAGGTCATGTTTGGTTCAAGAAATATTATGGAAAGAAAAAAAAATATTAAAGAAAATTGATTTTTGTTTGATTGTTTTATGAAAAAACAGTAAAGAAAATTAAATATAAGTAAAATTAATTTGAAATTTATATCTTTTAAAATTATTTAATTTTTATATAATAGATAAAAATAAATGAAATTAATATAAAAATAATTTATTAACTTTTTTTTTTTTTCTATTTTTCTTCCCCGTATTTTCTTGATTTCCCATTGCCCTTTTTGAATATCATTATTTTTATAAGATTATTTTATTGAAATCATGAAATAATCCCGAATTTGTAAAAATAACTTCTCAAATATTTAAACTTTGAAAGTAATTTATTTTTTACATAAATATTCTTCTATATTCATATTATTTTCATATAAATTTTAAAAATAAATTTATAAAAAAAAAGTCATTTTTTATGCTAAAATACAAGAATGAATCCATTTGTAATTTTTGAATTATTTTCTCTCTTTTAATCAATTAACTCTTATTTATATCTAATTTCATTATTTTATATCTTAAATTATATTGATATATGCTATTGTTCAACAATTTAGGACTTGTTCTGTTTTTTGGAACAGTGTTTTGTTCTCTAGAACAAATGAACAAGAAAACACATTTGATAACAAAAAACTATTTTTTATTTTAAAAAATAAAAAATAAAGTGTTTTCAGATAACATCTTTTAAATTTCTTTTTATTGTTTTCACTTTAAAAAATTATTATAATTATCCAAGTATATAGAATAATTAAAAATAAAGCATTAGATATAAATTTTATTTTTAAAAATTTTAAAAATAAATTTTAAAAAAATATTTAAAGTTCCTAAACAAACTTTTATTTTACAAAATATTATAAAACAATTTTTAAAAACCATTTTTAAAAATTGATTTTCATGATTCTTTTCAAAAACAATTATCAAATACGACCTAAGATTTCACCAGTGACTTGAATAGACCAAATTCAAAATTTGATATAATATTAAATTTAATGTCATTGTTCTTTAATGTTTTGTATGTAACAAAACACCAAAAAACAATTTTTAAAAAACTATCATCAAAAACGGTTTTTTAGAACTGTTTTAAAAAACAGTTACCAAATAGAACCTTAGACTTCACCAATAATTTGAATGAACCAAATTCAAAATTTTAAAGTTTAATTAGGAATTGAAAGTCAAGTACAAACTATAATATTAAATTCAATATAATCTTTTCTCACATATAAATTATAATTTCTACTTGACTTTCAACATCTAACTAAACTTTAAAAACAAGGCTTCTTATCACAATGGTCTTTCCATTTTTTGTAATTTGGAAAGTTCTTTTCCTCTCTTTGAAATTTTGAAATTTCCATCCTTGATGAAGAAAGTGTTTTGGCCATAAATTTCTTCTACTCCAAACATAATTGATTTAGGACTCTTTCCCATTATTCCTTGGCTTATAAGTCTTTTATCATAAATTTTTTTATATTAAAAAAATATCTTTTTAATAGTATCTTGACAGGTGACATAAAAATAAAAAAAGGAAGTTTCATTGTGTTACGTTAGAAGTCACCAATAAACCTAAAGAAGCAACATCCTCCACCATACCAAACCATGATCTAGATATGAGTCATGGGGCCAAGCCAATCAACATGCCCTCAAAAAGAATCACCTATAGGAAGAACAGGGATAGGAACCCTGAATTTACACCATTCTGGAATATAGAAAATAATTTAATCTCAAAGTATCAAATTATAATAAATAAATTAAAATTAAAGAGTTGCAGAAACAACCTACTACAACCAAGTCCCCTGATCAGGCAAGCCAGTTGAGGGGGAGGATCATCAGCCTTCATGGTCTTGTTCTGAGAAGCAACCCAAAGCTCCATAGACTAAGTCGAAACCATATCAATTCTCTGCAGTTTCGTGTTTTCTTCTGGGTACACCAACCTGAAAAGTCAAAATGTATAATATTAAAGACTTCTTTAAGAAACCAACCAAAGCTCCAAAAAGAAATATAGAACCACATATATAAATTATGACTTGTTCAAGTATTTAACCAAAGCCCCAGAATCAAATCTCAAGTCTAAAAAAAAGCCTAAACTCCATTGTTGCACCTTTCATTGGTTTCTGCTGCTTGCTGTTCTCTGGAACTTCTGAATGGTGATGATTTTGATCTTCATCTTTGAAGCTTTGATATACCTCTCATATGTCATTGCTCACAATACCGTTTATGGTTTGCTTAAGATCATAATTTGGTTTTCTGGTCCTGTTTTCCGTCTTCTCTTCTCCATAGTCACTAAGTACCCAAGCTTGGCGCTTCTCCTAGTCACATTTTGGATTCATCGAAAACCAGTGTGGATTTTTCTAGTTCAATCATGGGTTTCAGTTAAATCACTTATTAGGCAGCCATTGAGCTTCACATCTACGCGTCTTTCTAAACGGGTGGTTCCTTGCTTGATCTGGTTGTGGCATCTTTTCGTTTGTCTAAGCTTCTATCCACGTTTTGGTCAGGGAAGGAAGGTTCCCAAACAGATCAAGTTAAAGCTTGCAGTTGACAAGGAAAGGAACCGGGTTTTATTTGCAGAATCAGATAAAGATTTCGTAGACATTCTCTTTAGTTTTCTCACCTTGCCAATTGGGACTATCATAAGATTGGCTGAGAGAAGATCGGGTATTGGATGCATGGATTACTTGTATAAAAGTGTTGAGGCTCTAGATGAACAGTTTCTCGAAACAAAAGCATGCAAGACTATGCTGCTCAATCCCAGAAGTGCCTATGAAGTTCACTGTAGGAACTTGGCTCTCAAGATTGATGGTACAGAGCCTGCTAAGCACTACACATGCTCAAAGATGTTTTGCTCAACCAAAGCTCAGAAAATGGAAGGTTTCCGTTTGGCAAGTATGGTCAAGAATTCAGTATGCAGTTGCGGACGAGCAATGGATAAGGAAGTATTTCTAGAATACCAAGAGAATGTCACAGATGGAGATGGGGTATTCATGAAGGGAACAAGAAGGTTTACAATAACGGACAATTTGCACATCACACCCATTTCTATGTCACATAGCCTTGCAATGTTTCAGAAGCTCAGACTGGAAAGTGGAAATGGCATTGAAGCACTGACTGTGACTGTTGATGAGGAAGAGGTACTTCTAAAACTCAGCACCTAACTATATATCCTGAAAAAGAGTAAACTAATTGGCTTTTTAAACTATGTTTGGTTCCTGAAAAGTATTAAGGAAGCAAAAAAATGTTTTTCTTATGTTTTGATGTCATTGAATAATGTGAGAAAAAAAAAATACTAAAAAAAGATGAGGGAAAATGTTAAAAGATTTCTCCCCATTTTCCTTAGATAAAGGTGGGGAAAGTTTGGAAAAAATTCATTCTTTTAACAATTTAATCTTCTTTCTTTCAACTTTTCCATAGAAAACCTAACAAGCTTACTGTTTTCTTTCCTTCCTTCAAAATTTTTGAAAACCAAACCTAGCCTTAATGTTCCAAACAGAACCTTAGAGGTTACTGAAGCTTAATCTACACTCAGATTCTAACTCATGGATGATTGAATTTTTCATTATCACTTATTCTAATAAATCTTTTTTCACCCAAGTCCTATAAATGAGATTTGATTGTAACTCTCTCTTATAATTGGTATGATATATGTTCTTTTGTTGTTTATCTTGAATTAGGTTTTGTATCTACTCAAGCGTTCACTAGTATCCAAGACCCCAATGACAGAGTCATTCTTGTCCAATGAAGAGAACACAGAAAATGCAGCATCATCCAGCAGATCTAACCACCATGAAACAAGATCACAAAGACCATCTCATAAGTTTAGGAAGATGAAGGTAAAGCTCCTTATAGACAAGTCCAGCAGGAGGGTGTTATGCCTAGAAGCTAAAGAAGACTTTGTGAACCTGGTTCTGAGCTTCCTCACGTTCCCTCTAGGTTCTATAATTAAACTGTTAAGGGGACATTCTTCATTGGGTTGCATGGACAACTTGTATAGAAGTGTGGGAAGCTCAAAATTGGAGGATTGTTTCAAGTCTACCAAATGCAAGGAGATGCTTCTTAGTCCCAAGCTTCCAATGGATTTCAGTTTGAATCAATCGCTACCAATCAGAGAGGAGGATCCAGCAACCTACAGAAGTTATAAGTGTTCTGATTGCTTCAGGAAAAATATGGTTTGTTTGTATCCCTGGCATGAAAAACTCTGCTTTATGAATCCTAAACTTCCTGGTCAGGCAGTAAGTGGAGGAGGATTCATAAAGAAGGAAACCTTACTACTGATCAACGATGACCTAACAATTCAACCACTATCACCTATCAATGGCATCCTTGATCTTGACAAGCTTAGAGTCCTTGTGAGCAACTCAGAGGAGCATGAGGTTGAAGTAGGAGAAGAGGAGGTAAATCTAAATCTCTTTTCTCCACAAACATTCATATATACATATAAGCATCTCCATCAGGCCAAGTCAGGTCAGGCTTCCTTTGCATTGAAAGCCCATGGGGCCAGCCTCCTTTCAAAATTCATAATCTAATTTGTGCTTTGTGGGACTCAACCCATGCCTATCCCTTGGAAAGGTACGAATCAGCCTCTTTTTTTGTTTTTGTTTTTGTTTTATTTCTTCCATTAATTTATATCTATACATATTCTGTCTAGACTTTTTTTTTTTAAAAAAAGACGCTTTTGCAGACCTAGGCTTACATGTAGGCTTGAATGCAGGCCTCAGTCTGTTTTTCTTCCTCAAGTCCAACATTCAAAAAAAATAGTTACTATTCACAATGGTAACTTGCCAATGTATATATATATATAGACACACACACACATCACTTTCTTCCAAAATTTTCACCAAAACATCCACAAATCAATTCTCATTACTTTGCTTTTGCATTAAATTTGTTGGCAATACAAGTAATGGAAAAAACTGGAAGAAATTGAATTATCGATGGTTTCAGAGCACCAAATTTGCTTGGAGCTTTTGCTTTGATTTAGGATTAGGTGTTGAATATAATATTGATAGCCGCCTTTTGAAGGTCCATCTAAATCACAACAAACAAGTCATACTTCTACATGTGGCTCAACTAATGAAATGCAACAAAATAGGAAGTTTACTTCAAATATAAGAAACTATATGAACAGGGTAGAGATTCCTCAAGAAAACAACAAAAAGGAAATGAAAGCAAAATGTAAAATTTGTAATAAACTTCTTGGCGGTGCCTCATGATGATTGAATTAAATAAAATAAATAATGATGATTTTATTTCTTCTACAACTTTTTTAGTCTTTTTTCATTATTAAAATGAATAATAGCTAACCATTCATTTATAGCTTCTAGTTTAATAGGCCAAAAAATTAAAGATATTTCACCCTGATATTTTGTCAATTTTTCTATCATCACAAATATTATATCATCGGATATTTCTCATTACACGAGATGAATATTAGTTATTTGGATAACGACTTGATGAAATGTTGGATAATATATACTACAAAAAAATACCCATTGAAATATGAAAAACTTCAAAAAGATCTCTTAAAAGGTTGGCAATGTACCAATCAAATTCAGATAATGCATCAATGACCTTCACAATCTTTGCTAACCAATTTGATTTCAAAAAAGTTCTACCACTTATATATTTTGTAATTACCTTTTAAAGTTTATACATAGAATTCTACATTGTAGGCATGTCTAAGTTTATATTTTTTCTTCTCATATTTAACATTTTACAACATTCAAAGTATAATTCATGTCTTGCTTGAGAGCTATTAACACTTTATATAATGCCTCTAATTTTTTTTGTAAAAAATCATCTACAACCACTTTTATTTCATCTTTCACATGTAAATTTAAAATACGCATACAATAGACATGAAATAATTTAGCATGGTCAACTAGTAATTGCAAATAACGTTTCAGTCTTTCTACTGCCGTGTCATTGTTAGCAGCTTTATTGAAGGTTATTGTAAATATAATAATTAAAATATAATAACTAAATAAAAAGAAAGATGTTCTTAAATTGGAGAAATCAAAGAAGAAATTCCAAGCAAATTCAATACTCTGAAACCACCGGTAATTCAATTTCTTCAATCACGCTACACTTGTAACACCAACAAATTGAATATAAAAACAAAGCAATGAGAATTGATTTATGGATGTTTTAGTGAAAATTTTGGAAGAAAGTGATATAGGTGTGTGTGCATATGTATAGACAGAGAGAGAATTTTTTGCCTTCAATCGCATTACACTTGTGTCACCGGCAAGTTGAATACAAAAACAAAGCAATGAGAATTGATTTGTGAATGTTTTTATGAGAATTTTGGAAGAAAGTGATGTATGTATGCATATAAGTAGACAGATAGATTGACAGAAGAATTTTTTAACATTGGCAAGAATTTTTTAAAATATTTTTTGAATGTTAGACTTGAGGAAGAACAAGAAGTTGGGTCCTGCATTTAAGCCTGCATGTACACCTGCAAAAGTAGGCCTTTTTTTTTTCTTAAAAGTCTAGACAGAATATGTGTATATATATATATATATATATTCTGATAATAAAAAAAAAAAACATGTACATACATAGACTAATGGAAGACATATTAAAAAGGAAAAAAATCAAGCCATCTCTAGAAGATAGGCATGGGTTCAAGTCCCACAAAGCCAAAATTTTTGAAATGTTATAAATTTGGAAAGTGGGGCTAGGTTGAGGCTGGGATTGTCAATGAGCCCTACATCAAAGGAAGCCTGGCCCAACTCATTGACCATTGAACCTGGGATTCAGGATTTCAAGCCGACCCAGCCTGATGGAGATGCTTATAGGTGATAGCCTGCTAACAAACATTCTATTGCTTATAATATTTTTAGTAAGACACTTTTACGATACTTGCTGTGGAAAGAAATACTTTAATGATATCAACTAATATTGGGTCATTCACTGTGAATGACAGAAAATAAGACTGTAAAATCTTAGTTTTAAAACTCTATTCATAACGAACCTTGGTCTTCTATCTTTACATTTATACATGTCAAAGAAAACCTCAAGATTACACGTAGACATCCTTTATGGGCTTATTAAAATTATGCATTAAGCTAACTAAAACCTTTAAAATTTTAATTTTATCATGGATAGCCTAGTGTTTAATATCATAAAATTATTTTTTTGTTCTAATAGTATAAAGCAAAGTAATAACACAAAGCTCAACTTCTAAGTTTTAGGATCATTACTATTGATTATAGTAACAGATAGTAATAAACAATAAAATGATGGTTTTTGTAGTATTTACGAGGCTTTACCTGTTAGAACTAATTTTTGTGAATTCAAGAACCAATTTTTTTAGATGTCATTAATTTTTGGCATTGATAACTTTATAAACAATTTATTCAACAAGAAGCCAATGGATAGAGTGGTAGAGCCAGGCCCTAGGAGGGATGGGTTGGATAGGGTTCCTACCTCCAACATTCTTGGACAAAATGGCTACTTTGGAACATCAAGCCTATACATGCATAGTTTGATATAATAAATATAAATTTAAACAATAATTGTATGAAAAAAGATAATAAAACTACAAATCAATAAGCTTCTCTTTTATTCCAATAGTGTAAAACTAAAATCAAAGTTCAGTTTGATTCATAGCCCTTCTCAGGATCAAACCAGTGCATTCATTGGTACAATACATATAAATTTTTAAGAATTACATGTAAAAAGATTCATAATGAAAACAAAGATTACTAAATTCACCTTAATTCATAACATGCAAGGTTTGAACAATAATCACATAAAAAAGGGTCTAAGTTAAAATTATAAACCCATAACTTCACCTCAATTTATGTGTGTGTGTGTGCCCTTATTGTCGATCACAAAGTTGTGGTTAATGATAATATGCAAGGGTGCATTTACAGTCCATAGTCCAAAAACTTCTATCAAATTTGCTACATAAACACCTACTACTCTAGCAGGTTACCATTGAAATAGTGTTTGCTACTATACTCCAACAATTCGATCCTAACAAACACTCTTGTTTTTTTGTTTGTGAGTGAGTCTTTAAGTTCTTCTTTGTTATAATATGAGTAATATTTTTAAAACAGAAAACCTTCCATTTTAAATCATAATACTTGACAACTATGAGCAATAAAATAATATAGTGATTATAGCAGCATATGTAGATATGTCCATAGCCCAAGAAAAGAAAGCAAGACAGAACAAAAGAAAACAAAAACATAAACACAAACATAAACCAAAAAAAAAGGAAGAATTAGCCAAAAACACTAAATTTTGCATCCACTTAAAGAGAGGATCACTGGATTCCCCAATAAATCATGGTCCGTTAACATCCTGTTCCTTTTAAAGACTAATTTGAAGATTGGTTATGCAGGCTTTAATTCTCCTCAAGGCTGCTTTAATCTCCAAAAGTGTTCTGAATCATGTCTTCAAACCAAATGACCTGGAATAAATGGTAGGCTAATGCTGCTCAAGTGTATCCCAGCATGGAAAAGGCCAGCATTATTTGGGATTGGCTGGGTGTCTTCAGCTCTGTCTGGTTGACAACCTAGAGAATAAAGATTGGGAGCTCATTTTTTGAATTTCATTGATAATTCCGGAGGTTGACCATTGATCCTTGTTAGGGCTTTTGTTGGTTTTTAGCTGGGTTCTACTTGTTGGTTTTTCTCTTCTTTTTTTTTTTTCTGTTTTTCCCTCAGGGTTTTTCTGTACATTTTTGGTGTTCTCAAATTGTGCCCTGACTTGATTAGACAAGTTCAAACTCATTATTTCTTACTAAATATTTTGTATTTTATTAATGTAATTGTGGACTCGCATTTTCACGTGCATCCCCACTCGTCGGCGAGACTCATTTTTATTGGTGAAAAATTAGTTTTGGAAAAGTTGGAGTCGCCACTTATTTTATTTTATTTTAAAAGGGAAAATAAAACAAGAAAGAAAACCCTAAAGAAGCGACTTCATAGTTTTTGGAAAAACGTGTCTTTGAAAAACCCAAGTTTAGGTCCGGGGATCAGGTTACCTATTAGGAAGGTACCTTTAAAAAGTAGCACCCCTCTAAGCCCTCCAAAGGTCTCTACTAACTAAGTTGAGGGAAATGGAGCAATTAATTGGTTGATTATAGATACCTAGGTTGGCTAAGGTGATTTCAGTACTGGCATACCGAAAAAGAGAAATCAGATCACAATTGCAAAGGAAAGTTTGAATGTGTACCTGGACTGCTTTTCAAGCGCTATCATAAAACATCAAAGTTAATATAGAAATATAGTACACAACATGCATTTTATCCAAGCAAATCTAACATACATCTAAGCACCCAAGGATGGAATCAGACATAGATATGGCTCACAACAACATGCAAGTTCATAAAATTCCAAAAAGCAAATGATAAAGAGCATACCTGAATAGCAAGCATAATTTATAAAATTCCTCCAAAAATGCTAGAGTGGTTAGGATAAGCATAAATTATATAACATATTCATTATGTCTAATATACAATACCAAAGTCAAAATTGAGCCAAGATAAGTCAAATGACCCCAAAAATAAATAACAAATTCAGGCAAAATACAAGATCATCAGCATACAGTTAGTAAAGAGAGCATCATAAAACAATTTCTAAAAAAATATCTTGGAGTGGAATTTAATCACAAAAAATTTCAGGAAACAACTCCTACACATCTAGAACAAGATACCAAAAGCCAAACACTCATTCGAATGACAAATTTCAGCAAAGACACCCAAAAGTTCCAAAAGGTCCAGATTAGGTAAAAATAAATAGTGACATGCATAAATGAATTTTTAAAAAATAATAAGTGATCACAAAAAATCATACAAAAAATCACACACATAGTTCAAAGTGTTTATATCACATAAAAAATGAATCTAGGATCGGATAGTATTCAAAAAAAATTTTAGAACACTCAAGCTAATCAGATGTCAAGAATCCAACATGTACAGTAGGTACGAATTTGAAAAATCATATCTCCCTCAAAGAAGCATATTTTTTAATAGTTTATAAATCTAAGATCAATTTCAAGAAGCCTAGAATTAAGGAAAAATATAGAATCAAATTTAAAAAGTCATCTGTTATTTTATTTCTGCAAAAAGATCTTGGGTGTCCAGAACTGGGTGAAAATAGAGCCCCCTTAAAGACTCATTTATATCTTCTATTCCAGAATTGTTTTCTAACTCAAATGAAACTTTAAATTCAAGTTCAAGGAATGAAGAAAGTCATACAAGTTTTGAAATTTTTTAAAAAAATATTCTGAAGTTGCTGAAATGAATTTTGAAACTAAATGGTCAATGGTTGAGTGAAAACTGGCAACAAGGAAAAAAAAGTTTTGAATTTTTTTTTGTGTGGGGGTTCCATCAAGTTTTTGTTCATGCAATGTAATCAAATTCCCCACTGCTATACCTCTTTGAGTATCTGAACTTGGAGAAGGGCAATGTCACTATAGATGGTGCTGAATCATCTTCAGTCTTTAACCGGTATCAATTCCAATCAAAACCATGCGATCTACTCGTGTAGTGCTTTCAAAATCATTTTCCGGCTCTCCTCTGCAAACTATTGTTTGACTATGGTAATGCTGCTTGTGTCCTAGAACCATTTGCATAGGCAAAAATAAAGCCCGATGCAGTTCCAGTGTACAGGTGGCTAATTCATCTCTAGTTTCTCACTCACTGTCACCAACTTTTAGACAATGAATGAATGACAGCGAATGCATTTCATGATGCTCTGTACATCTGGACTATCAAAGGATGCCAGATCTGGGGATTCAGAATTGATAAAACTTGAAAGGAAGACCAATACGGACTGAGGAAACCAAACCTACAGCCAAGGAAATAGGGGCAAACCAGATAGATAATGCATGGTTTCCTGACTGAGCTGTGGATGCCATTGTGGGTGTCTTCCCAAGCATGCATGTTGTTTGTTTATCTCTCACCTGTTTTGACTGATAAAGATCCCACCTTGCAAGAATAGAATGGGCGTCTGGGTGGAAAACAGAAAGAACACTCATTATGTTGACAAGTACACCCATTGGGTGAGCAGCATGGACCATGGTCTGTATGATATCTAAAATTACCCGTGGAACAGCTGAGAACTCTAAGAAGATGCAAAATGAAAGGTCCCCTCTATTCTCCTTCTCTGCTCCTCATGGCCCTCGCTTTCCTGTTTCCCTCTCTCTCTTTGTTCCCCTTCAATATGTGCTGAAAGTCCTTGCTTTGAAAACTTCTCCTATATCTTTTAGCCTCCTGACAAACCCATCTGCCCGTGCTTTTTGTAGCAATTGGCAGCCCTTCTACCTGAGGAGTCTTCCTCCTTCTCTGCCTCATCGGCCAAAAAATTCCTTTTAAATTTCAAAAAAAAAAAAAACCAATTCATGCCTATCACGTAAAGAGTCCTACATTTTCCAAAAACTTCTCCATTGGTAGATTTTTCTATAAAAACTTCAAATTATTAAATTAAATAAATGATAAATAAAATAATAAATAAATCGAAGAATGATAAAATAATAATCATAGATAAATGAATAAATAACAAGATAATGAACAAAATAATAATAAAAATAACTAAATAACTAAATAACTAAATAAATAAAAGTGATTTATAACAATAAAAATAAATAAATAAATAATATAACAACTGATTAAATAAAAGTGATTGATAATAATAATAAAAACAAAAATAAATAAATAAGTAAATGAGATAAATGAGCCATGCAACCATACAAGTCACGCTAAGAATGTCTAATGAGTCAAGTGTGCCTAAGTGAACCTAGACGGGCCTAAGGTGTCTAAATGGGCCTAAGGTAGTGCCTAATGGGCCGGGTATACCTATACGGGCCTAGGGTGGGACTAGGTGGGCCTAACTAAATCTAACCTAAAGTGCACCTAAGTGAAGCCTAATCTAAACTTGAAGGGTAGCCAAGGTCATAATGTGGAGTCGGATAAACCCCTCAACAAAAGTCTCCAAAGTGGCTCAGAAAAGATAAGCTACATGAGTAGTATTGGGTCATCAAAGAACTACTGTGGAGCATTGGCAGTGAACTTAAAAAAAAAAAAATGTACTAAAGGGACAAAATAGAGGGTCTACAGTAATTTATGTTATACCTTATACATCCTTCACTCATTGGCTTAGTAACTCTATATGTTAAATAATTTTTTGTCCATAAACCAAATAAGTTGTGTTGTTCTGTGTTTGGGCTGAGCAGGAATTGCTTGACTCAAGATGACAAGGTTTAGATGATAAGCCCAGGACCAATAAAAACTCCATATTTTAAAATTAAACAGTTTATTTTATTTTATTTTATTATATATTGCATACACTTTACCTCCGATACAAAAGACTTCATTGGCTTGATAAGATGTATGGTCTTTCACGATTCAGAGAACCATTTTACAAGCTATTATTCTTAAAGACTATCATTTAGTCTCCTCTGAAGGAAAAATTTTAGCAAAATGTGAAATTTGATCCAAAAGAAATTCAATGTCTACAAATTCACCAGCAACAACTCTCTTTAACTAGGTTCCCGGTTCCACCTTGAGGACCTTGCTCTACTGATGAGGAATAAAACCCTGGGATTTATTCACAAAAATGAAAGACAATGGTAGGTGGTTTCATTGTTTTCTTCCTAAATGTGGTTCTATAAGAAACCCAAGGGATGATTACCAAGGATTTATCTTTTTCTTTTATCTTCATTGATCTCTCATAGCATTATATAACACCCAAAAATAAAAACCTCTTACATAATGCTGGAAATCTAAAGGTCATCACCTTAAAACCCAATTAAGCATTTTACATATTGTCATTGCAGAATATGACCTCTAATTTGTCTTGATTTTGATGGTAAGGTCTAGGGTTGGAGTAAATCTAGAGTTCAAACATCCAAATATTTTGCATCTATAGCAGAGACAAAAAAATGTTGAAATAAATACTACTATTCGAGCACATATTCTTGTTTATGAAAAAATGTTGAACTTTTATGTTATACATAAGTGGATAATTCCTTGACAAAGAATTTTTCTTGGGAAACAATTGGAAACTATTTTATTAAAATATTGTTTTTTGAAAATATTGCCAAACAGACCCTTAGTATTTAACAATTGCAAGTTTAATACAACTATTCGAGCGCATATTATTGTTTATGAAATAAATAATAAATTAGACATATACATAGTGTTTGAAAAATCGGAATTTATCGCCAAACTATCAGTGAAAAATCGGTTATAGGTGATGGCCGAAATGAAATCGGCCACCAATAATCAATTGGGCGAAAAATCTGCAAAATCATCAATATATTAGCAGCAAAGCGAAATATCGAGGATAAAATTGAGAGTGGGACAACATGCGCATGGGGGATTGGGGACAGCGACATCAAAAGATCTTGAATAGTTTCATATTTTTAAGAAGCAAAAATGACAAAAACACATTTGATTATCAATTATTTTCAAAACAAGTTGTTCAAGATCTTGGATCACTTTTCCTGCTCTAAATCTTTATATCCTTCTCCTTCAAGTTGCTCTGAAATGCAAGTTAAAAGTCAAAAAATTCACAAAGTGTTTGAGCTATAAATTTATGGGATCTTTGTTAGAACTCTGATTGTCATTTCAATGAGTTACTACAATTTTGTTGATTGTTAGCTTCATTTATACCACATTTCCATATGACGAGATAAAAAAAATATTACAAATAGGGATCAACTATTAGGGTTATTGAAGATAATCCAGTTTTGACCCGCTTAATATCTAATAAGGTTTTTGGGTTCTCGATGATAAGGGGTTGAATGTGAATTCAATTATGAAAGATAGTTTTTTGTTTTTGGCCCTTTTATTTTTTATTTTTAACGTATATTTATGCACAAAAATAGTATAATATTCTTAGTTTTCTTTATATCAGAAACAAAAGATATATTAATTATGAAGATTTCAAGAGAAGAACAAGGAATCCTCCTCACAAATACAAAAATCTAATCAAAAGCCACAATGAACTACTCCACCATATAAGGAGATCTATCTAAAAAAAATATAGACCACACACAGATGTCATCTCCTCAAGTTCGGGCTACGCTCCTCTCATTGCTCATCCAACCCTTTTTGCCTATATACATATTGCAAATTGAGAAGAAGACAATATTCTTAGTTGATGAACTGAACCAACCTAGAGAATCATCTTGTAAAATTAACAAAGAAACAGAAGATGACATCTCAGAATTGTAATGAAACATTTGATACTGCAACTATAACAAGTAGCTCGAGGAATAGCTGAAATTCATCAGGTGTAGGTCGTGTTTGGAACAAAAGAATCAGGAAGGATGCAGTAACCCAGTACCTGGAAGGTGCTTTACATAAGGATGTAGAGGATCGTGAAGGATACAGTAACCCAGTACCTGATAGAAGGCGCCTTACACAAGGATGTTTGGAATCATGAAGTTTGTTCATGCTTGTGGAAAATCGAGAAAATCAAGAAGATGGTTGAAAGTCAAAGGAAATAGTGGAAATGCACGCCAAAAGGAAAAATGGCAACAAAAGATTATTGAAATCTGGATTCTATTGCCTAAAGAAAGTCCGAAGATGATTCTTTAAAATCCGAGTTATTTGGATGAAGGTGATTTTGAAAACATAATTCAAAACATGTAAAATCACGGGGAAAACAAGAGGGGTGCAGAAGGAATAGGGTAGTGTGCACCAGAGTGGCCATGTCGGAATGAGGCTTGGGGGTCTGGCTGTGACTGCATTGCTGGTGGTTGTGTGAAGAGACCTCTGTGCATTGCAGACATGACTGGAAAAGAACTGACCGTATTCATTTCAGAGTCCATGTTCATTGGGTTTGAGTGTATAATTTTGATCAGTAAAGGCATTCCAACCCAACTCTAGCTTCCCAGAATCACAACTTGCATTGCTAGCAGGAAATTGTGGTGAAGCAATTAAAACCCAGTTCCAGATCTGATTCCCTTACTGCCACTCATTCTGGAGTTTCAAGTCTTTGCTCAGAAGTTCAACTGATTCATCTATTTTCTCACAGTTCACTTCTGGATTCTTCTGTAGCTTAGTTTCTATGTTTTCCTGCTCATCATGAGCTCCATCTTTTACCTCTTCAGCAGTCTTAACCAGTTATCTGCAGCCTGCATAAGGGAGCTCTCTGATTGATGCTCACTTCCATTAATCAAAGATGTAATTGTGGCAAGAGCGTCAGTTTCTGATCCTGGATACCACTGTATTCAAACAGAGCTCTCAACTCTATCTAGCGTTGTTGATGTCGTCATTAAAACCGACTTGATGGCAGCAAGGCTCCATTAAAGATGCTTTTCTTGACGTCTCTAGCGCTACACGGTGCCCCAAGTTGTAGCTCAAAAGGCCCGGGTTCAAAGACCTTACTGCCACTGGTAGCTACTTGGTTCAAGGGTTCCAATAGATTTAGAGTCATCAGTACCGTTTTTGGTAGTTCCCAATTTTATGAAGGAAATGCCATCTGGCCAGAGAAAATCTTGGACCTACAGAATTCCTTGAGCAACTTCTCCCCCTTGACTGAGTAATTGAATTTGCCTCAAAAGCCAGTTATCAATAGCCATTTCCATTATTGGCTGCAAGGATTCTCATTAAACACAAATGGCTTTCTCCCAAATTCAGAATGAAGACCCTTTTCTGAGAATGGTTTTTCTGCTTTCTCTAGATTATTATCAGTATGGGAAGAACTATTCTGTATTATATGGCCATCAACATTGCTTGACCCTCCACAAGGACTAGCTTGGGTTGCATTAAAACCATTCTGGATATCTCCCATTGTGGCAAGAAGTGGCACCTAACGAAAAATCAGAGCCAAAAGGTCCTTGTGCAGTCCAGAAAATCAGCTTCTTTATTTGCTTTCAGACCATAGGAAAGTGACATCTGGTCGTCTGTCACACCCCAGGACAGAGATGTTTGATAGAGCTGAGTTTGCCATGAGTAAGGAGGTCTCATTGCTATAAAACGATTGGGAACATCACCAAATTCAGACTCTGATGTATCAATACTGAGAGAAAGTGCATTACTAGTCCTTTCTGCTAAAGTGGCTTCCTTATTTGCAGCAGAACCAGAGGAAGTACAGTCTGGATCAAATTCTGTCCTGAATATGAGCCTAATCATTTGGGTCAACATTGCCTTTGATGCTGCTCGGTTTATAGGACTTTTGAGAATAGTGCTATCAGATGATGAATTATCAACTCAACTGCATACCGTATTCAGAATGCCTATAAACAGTGGTGCATTTCTACAGGTAATTAGATGCTTCATTATTTCTACTGATGAATATAGTTGGAAATAGGACAGCTTCTTATCCTGAGTAACACTTCCAGAAAAAGTTCAGGCTCCTGTAATTATCTACTTCTTCACCTTTTCAAACAACAACAAAGTTAATTCTTCTACTTCGCCTTCATCTAATATAAAAGCCACCGTATCATGTTCAGAAGAAAAATCCACTGCCACAACAATCAATCCAAAGCTAGCACTACCATCCCCAGTTTCTCTGCTGCATTCGCCAATAGGCAAGGATCCACCAATCTCATGTTCCATATTACTCAAATCAGTACTCAACTTCACATTCCCCTCCTCAACAACAGGAACAACTGAATCAAAGTTATGAATACCACTCTGCCTGGAGACTGCATTTTAAATGTGTATTTGAGTAGACTCGGATGGAGTGGAAATTGGAACACAGTCTCCAGCATTTATATCTTCTCCATGAACTCCAATTGCACAGTTTACATTTTCAGTTGTATGTGATTCCCCATGAAATTCAGCTGAAGAAGATACCCCAAGCTTACTAGAAATATCTCCCTCGTGATGGCTTCCACTTCCATCACAATTACCTTCAGAAAGTTTATTGGTTTCCTCAGATAACAGAGACGTGTCCAAGTGACTGGTTGAAATCTCACTATTCAATTGGTTCCCACTTTCCAACAAATCATCCTTTTTCTTCACAAAACTGCTCTTTCCATAAGTCAGCTGCACATGAGAATCTATCTTCTGCTCTAATATGGCACAATTTTCTGCATTTCTGTTGCTGACCTCAACAGCATGCCCTGAAAAACTACTCTCACCTTTTGAAGCAATGGGTGAGCCCCCATGCATATTACCTGTAAATTGATTAACCATTTCTGTGTCTTTTGACAAGACCAATTCTTCACATTTGCTCTCCTGAACAGATTCCTTTACACCCTCGCTGCATCCTTCCACAACATTCAGTTCAGAATCACCCTTCACGATCATACTAGAAGGTCCCTCCACATTACTAGTACAAGTTTCAACAGCATTTCCTTCTCCCCTAGATTCTTCGGAGTCCAAATAGAGAGGGAGCTCCAAGTTACCAGCACCACTGTCAACTAAATTTCCCTCCAGAACTTTATCATTCATTTGGTCCTCCTTGCTCAAAACATTGTGCTCCTCTCCATCCACATCATTATCTTTTGATAAGGCATCTCCACTACCATGACTAATATCATTTATATGATCTGGAGGAGCCTTTTGATTGTTCAACTCCTCAGCACTTGTGATGACATCATGCATAGAGGTGATTATATTATCAACTTGCATCCCAGAAGCAGAAAAATCGTCCTGAGTATTGTTATTCAGGGATTCATTAACCAAAGTATCAATTTCCCTTTGATTTGCATCATCATCTTTGCTTTCAATTAACATATTTCCCTCAGTGACAGGTAAGTCAGTTGAACTTCTGTAAGCCAATGAGTCACTTTCATGAGTTTGTGACGTATCCTCAATCTGAGGTAGTTCTTTTCCTGCATCGTTTAGAACAGAAAAACTTCCCAGAAACTCATCTGGGCATATTGTAGGTCCTGAATCTATAACATTACCCATGTTAGAAAGATTGCTATTATCTGGTTTCAGATTATGCTCCATTTGCTTGGTTATGCTTCCCAACTCATCACAGGCACCTGAGTCCTTGACAGTAGTTTGACCTGGAATAATTTCTTCCTCCCCAACAGATTTTAATAGCATTTCAACAGATTCCGAGGATGTGGCCTCAGACCAAACATTGGTCCGCCTGGAAATAGAGCAAGATTCTGCAGCACTTGAACTAAACTCTATCCCACTACTTCCCTGAGAGAAATCCTCAATCCACTGGTTGTCTTCTTCACTTTCAATGCCAAGAAAAAACCTCAGTTTCAACCAAACTATCAAACCTTAGATGCCCCTGGAGGCTGTCATCAAAATCAAACTTGGGAAGAGCATATGGCCCTAAAACAGGAGGAAATTTGGCACTCCCTTCACCAGCTAACCAAAGATTTTGGCTTTGAAAATCATTGTCATCATAATCCATGGGTGTATCCCAGAAGTAAGTCTAGGACGCTACCTCCAGTTTCCCCAGTTCACTACAATACCTCGGAATCAACTATCCAATATTTGAGCTTTCATCCATTAACACAAAAAAATCCTTAGAAAATTAGATAGGTTGTAGTGGAATTCACGGAGACATAAAAGTAGAATCACCAGAAACACCGAACATACTGAGATTGCTGCACACTTCATCCCTCATATCAACACTTCCATCATTCCCCAATGTACACCCAAATACAAAGACAAAGATTCGAACACCGTGCAGGAAAAGGAATAAAGAACAAATAAAAGCGAAGTAAAACTTGGAGAAGGAAAGAGCAGAAGATGTCAATCAGTAAACATAAATAGATCCACTTCAAATATTAATCCATGGGCTAAGAATAGAGGGAACAATGCAGAATAGGATTTAAATGAAAACAGAGCATGATCAAATTCAGGCATGGAGTCATAAATTTCAGAAAACATCAATGACACATTAAAGAATCAAAATCAAAATAGGGTAAAGAAGTAAACGACCAATCTCAACAGGACAACTTGTGGCCCTTAACGTCCACACCAAATGGCAAAATCTAAACATTCAGAAACGGCCAAATGGAGGAATTGAATATGGGTAAGAACACCGAGAGTAACAAGAAGTGTACCTGGATAGTCTTGGCTGCAATCACTCCTTTCCCACTCCTGCTGAAGGGGGGGGGGGGGGATGTGGGGTGTTCAAGGTGGGTGAGGGAAGGTTATGGAGTGGGGGCATGGAAAGCTATTAAGAAAGGGTGGGAGGGTATTAAAAGCAGGTTTTGTTTCATAGTTAGGAATGAGAAAAGGATAAAATTTTGAAAAGATATTTGGTGCAACAATTTACCCTTGGAAGAAGCCTTCCTAAGTTTATAGCTTCAAACAAAGATAGTTGGGTAGCATACACATGAGGGGCAAGTGAGGGAATGGGGTGATTTGAGTTCCTGTTTTTCTAGGCAGCTCAATGATTGGGGTCTTATGTAGGTGGAGTCATTCTTTCGAAAGCTCCTTGCCTTGTACTTCCTCATTTATCACATCCCAACACTTCTAACACATTGCAATGGTGAAACCATCCAGCTTGAGGGCTTTTTCGTTATCCAACTGAAAAACGGAAAAATGTACTTCCTCTTCTGAGAAGGGGCAGTCCAGCCAAGCAACACTCTCTCCTGATATGAGAGACCAATCGAAACCTTTTATTCTCCAAAAGTCGCCTGGGGGCTTGGAGTATAGCTTTCTAAAAAGATGCATTATCTTCTTTGAAATGTGCTATTAAAATTTATGAAATACACAACCATGATATTCATTTTCTAGCTAACATCCAACATGCTCTTAAAATGTAGAATACACACCATAAAAGATGTCAATTCACACTGCTAGTTGCATCATACTAAAAGCAAGTTTCTTAATCATTCTCACTTCTCACTCATAACTACCTCCATTGTTGGTGTTGTCAACTCGAGTACATTAAGAATGTCTAGAAGGTGGAACGGGAAACTTGGCAAAGAAACACTGATATATTACTATCATGAACCTGCTGCCCCCACTTTCAAAGGCCTTGAAGCAACAAGAGCTTTGTTGGTAAAAATAATTGGGAGAAATATTATCCTCCTAATAATCTTGTAGCCATTTTAACTAAAAATATCCATTGTTGAATGGGGAAAGAAGGATGAATAAGTCTCAATGAATTAAGGCCCAACAAAGGGTTTTGAAAACAACTTCAGCTTTTATATAAAGCTATGAGCCTAGAGTAGAACTATATAAGGCTGCTTTACTTGAAAAGCAAAAGAATAATTTCAAAATGTTGTGCAGAAGAATGCAATGAAAAGTAAGGATGATGATGCTAAACAAACAAAATCCTACCTTTTGAGGAAACAGGGGAGGAGAGGCAGTTTATAATTTTTCCTTTCTTACCTTTTTCTTAGCAACCAAACAGATTATGAATGGATCATAATATGAAATATTTCCTAAGGTAATGTCCCTGCTCTCTCACATGAGGCCTGGGAGGCCCTCGAGATCGCTGAAGGAACCGATGCTCACATCCGTGGAAGCCACCAAATGAAAAAAAGTTAAAACAAACAACACCAACAACAACAAAGCCGATTCTCTCACCATTTCATCCAATAAAAACAATAAAATAAAAAATAAAAAATGGAAAGAGTAACCTTACCAATATCAGTATCGTTGCTGAGGAGGACTTCAAGAGAGTTCTGGAGAACGACTATTCTTTACTCTCATGTGTCTACGCAAGGCTTCACTATCTCAACCTGTTCCTTCTCCATTGCCAATTTTCCCATTCTTGGAAAGAATCAGAAAGATTATTCAAAAATCAGAATAATTGTTTTGGAGATCAAACCAAGAACAAATGAATATCATAAAAACAAAATGCCCTCATTCCATAAATTTGTTTTTTATTTGTTACAGAAATCTATTTATCAAAACCCTAATTAAGAAATGTAATTGAAAAAGAAATAACTCTATAAAGACTAGCAAATTGAGAGCACAAAGTTTGGTTACCCCACCAAAGATCTTCCCAAAAACGAATTCTCTCCCCATTCCCCACCACTAGGCGGATAAAAGGGGAGAAATCCTAGAAAACTTGAGCAATAGCCTTCCAAGGACATCTATGTGACCATCTAACCACCATGTTGGCATCCCATCCATTAGGATGTGTTCTATAAATACTTGCAATAACCTTATGCCAAAGACCTTTTCTTTCTCTAGGGAACCTCCAGAGCCATTTCCCTAAGAGAGCAATATTTCTCAAAGAAGTCTTCTCGAAACCTAAACCTCCCAACTCCTTTGGCCTACAAACAACATCCCATCTGATAAGATGATCTTTCTTCCCTTGGAAGGCTATTAGATTCAAAGTGGTAAAATTAAAAATATAAAAACAAAGATCTTTACAGGATGATCAACACTGCAGGAACATCACAATGTAGTCAACCCCTTTGGTATGGCAATAAATAAAAAGTAATTGACAACACGAAATTGAGTTTCAAGATAAAAAGGCCAAACCCATCAACAGCCATTGTGAAGGATCATCACCCTATATATGATTCTTCTGAAAAGCAACCTGAAGCTCTAAAGTCTGAGTCAAACTACATCATTTCTTTGCAGTTTAATGCTTTTTTGGTAATCCAATGCTCCTGACTTCTTCAAGACAGATCACAAGGCTATAAAGTCAAACTTATATCATTGATGACTTCTTCAAGAAAGCAACCAAAACTCCAAACGAAAACTATATAAACCCTAAAGAAATATGTATTATATAAATATATATATATATATATATATATATATATTATAACTCTTGACTTCTTCCGATTTCTAACCTAAGCACCAAAATCAAATAAAAATCATCGTTTATTAATTATTTCATTTTTTGGTACATCTCTCATGAGCTCACATTGGTGGGTGATTTTCAGAAACTTCAGAATGATGATAATTTTGATGTTCGTCTTCGAAATTTTTAAACCCTTCCTTTATCTTTTTCCATTCCTCATGATATTTTTATATGTTATTCTGAACGTTATTATTGTTGGTTCAGCTCAGATAATAATTTGGTTTTGTGGTTTCATTTTACATCTTCTGTTCTCCCTAATTACTAAGCACCTGATCGTGACCTTTCTCATAGTCACATTTTGTCTTCTGCACAAACTGGTTTGGGATTTTCTAGTTCAATCGTGTTTGGATTGAATCAATCATCAGGCAACCACTAGTCTGCCCATCCAAGCTTTGTGAATGGATTGGCCCTTTCTTATTCTGGTTCTGGCATCATTTCAGTTGCATAAGCTCCAATCCAAGGCTTCATCGGGCAAGAGAGACTCCTAAACAGATTAGTCTCAAGATAGCAATTGACAAGGAAAAGAACCAAGTTTTATTTGCAGAATCTGATATAGATTTTGTAGATGTTCTCTTCAGTTTTCTCACCTTGCCAATGGGAACTATTCTAAGATTGGCTGACAAGAAATCAGGTGTGGGATGCATGGATTACTTATAACGTTGAGGCTCTTGATGAACAATTTCTACAATCAAAAGAATGCAAGACCATGTTGCTCAATCCCAGAAGTGCTCACGACATTCATTGTAAGAACTTGGTTCTGAAGATTGATGATACAGAGCCTACTAAAATCTACATGTGCTCAAAACTGTTCTGCCCTATTAAAACTCCAAATAAGAAAGCTTACTGTTTGTCTAGTATGGTTGAGAATTCTAAATGTAGTTGTGGACAAGAAATGGATAAGGAAGTATTTCTAGAATACCAAGAGGGGATCATAGATGGAAATGGGGCATTCATGAAAGGAACATCAAGAATGTTTATGATCACAGATGATTTGCATATCACACCCGTTTCCATGTCAGATAGCCTTGCAGCGTTTCGGAAACTCAGATTGGAAAGCGGCAATGGCATTGAAGTAAGGACTGTAACAGTCGATGAAGAAGAGGTACTTTTAGAATGCACCACCTAAATGAATATTTACTAGAAAGGGTACATCGACTGGCTTCTTTTTGTCACCTTTTGAAAAAAGGCTGAAAATAGCTACCACAGAGGAATCTTATTTTAAATATTTTTCAGCATTTTCTTCATTAATTATATTCTAATTTATGGATGATTGAGTTTCTGATTATCACTAAGTCCAAAAAATTTATTTTCACCAAAATAAACGAGATTTGATAGCAACCATGTCCTCTTATAATCCTTACTATATATGTTCCTTTTGTTGTTTGTCTTGAGCTAGGTTTTGCATCTACTCAAGCATTCACTACTATCCAAGACTCCTATGACAGATACATTCTTATCGAATGAAGAGAATACAGAAAATGCAGCACCTTTTGAACCACTAAGCAGACCCAATCACCTTGAAAATAGGTTTAGGAAGATGAAGGTAAAGCTCCTTATCAACAAATCCAGCAGGAGGGTTTTATGCCTAGAAGCTAAAGAAGACTTTATGAACCTGGTGCTTAGCTTTCTTACATTGCCTCTTGGTTCTACAATAAGACTGTTAAGGGGACATTCTTCCCTGGGGAGTGTAGACAACTTGTATAAAAGTGTGGGAAGCTCGAAGATGGAGGATTTTTTCAATTCTACCAAAAGTAAGGATTTGCTTCTTAATCCTAAACTTCCACTGCATTTCAGTTTGAATGAACAGCTACCACTCAAAGATGAGGACCCAATAACCCATGAAAGCCGTAGATGTGCTGATTGCTTCAGGAAAAATATGGTTTACTTATATCCATGGGGTGAAAAGCTTTGCTTTTTGAACCCTAAACTTTCTGGTCAGGAAGCACGTGGAGGAGGATTCATTAAGAAGGAAACATTACTACTGATTAATGATGACCTAACAATTCAACCTTTATCTCCTATCAATGGCATCCTTGACCTTGACAAACTTAAAGTCCTTGTAAGCAACTCAGAGGAGCATGAGGTTGAAGTAGGGGAAAAGGAGGTACATCTGAATCTCTTTCTCCATAGACACCACACACACATATATATGCATTCAATTGTGTCTATCAAGATATATATATGCATTCAATTGCTAAACATTCCTCTATATACAATTCGTTTTTTTTTTTGATAAGCAAGCCTGGAATTTAATAACAAGAGGCTCTATATACAATTAGTTATTAAGAAAGTTTTACAATATTTACTTTGGAGAGATTTTAATAATACTAAATAATATCAGGTTCTTCATTCTTAATGATAGAAAAAAAGATTGTAGAAACTTAGATTGAAAATTCCATTCATAAAAACCTTGGCCTTCTATCTTTACCTTTAGTTTTATAATTGGATAATATATTGTGTTCAACATCTGAAAATAATTTTCCTTATTTTAAGCAGTATAAAGAAATGTTACAAAGATCAACTTCCGAGTTTTATGATTGTTAACTATTTATTTAGTAATTATAATAAAAGGTAGTAAGATACAATTAAATTATGATTATTGTAGATTTTATGAGGTTTTCCTTTGCTTGTTCAAAAACCAATTTTTTTTATTTATTTTTTTCATTTTTGGCTGTAGTAACTTAATCAGTAGTTTATTTCAATGTGAACCCAAAGCATATAGTGGCAAAACAGGGCCCTAGGAAGTGCACTTTGGATAGGTCCCCTACCTCCAATAATGTTGGGCAAAATGGCTACTCTGAAGAATCACACCTATGCATACACCTATTGATAAAATATAAATTTTTACTAATAATGCAGGTAGTAATTAAGAAATTAAAATCAGTAAGGTTCTTTTTCATTCCAATAGCTTAAAACTATAATCGAAGTTCGCTTTGGTTCATAGATGACCCTTTTTTTTTCTTGTTTCCGATAAGCATTTGGGTTCATGGCTGACTTAAAGAGAGAGGATTATGGATTCCCCAACAAATCCTGGTTCATTAATGAACAAATAAATATCCAGAAAGCACTAACTTTTCCCGAATTAACTGACAATACACCACAATTTACTATATCACTCTCATGTTTCTAGGGAATCTAGCTCATATAAATGCAATATAATGTAAATTTAGGTTTTGAAATTCAACCATCCACTCATTCCTATTGCAGACTAATTTGTACTTTTATTATGCAAGATTTAACTCTTCTCAAGGCTTCTTTAATCTTCAGGAGTGTTCTGAATCATGTGTTCAAACCAAATGATCTGGGACAAATGCTTGGCTAGTGAGTGCCCAAACGCTTCCCAGCATGTAAAAGGCCAGCATTGGCCTCACTCACTTGGGCTGTGTGCAGTCAACACCCTCAAGACTAATGAGAGGGAGTTTGTTGTCTTTTGGATCTTATAGATAATCTAAGGCAGTTAAGCCTCGGATCCTCATCAGTACTGTTTTTATTGGTTTTTTTGTTGGGTTCTATTTGTCTGTTTTTATTCTTTTTCCTTCTTCTCTGGGTTTTCTTTACACTTCTCATGCACTCAGGTTGTGCCTTCTGTTGCACTTCATCTTTGATTTCTTAGTTACTGAAACTTAACCTCTGGCTCAGACTAGCATGGACTCTATATTCCCAATAATATAATATAAGTATGCTTCTACATCCATCACTGAATTTGGCCTTGTGTTCAACGTTGAATTTTTTTTGCTCAAAACCAACCAACTGTTTTATTCCGAAGGCTCAATCTCTGAGCTGGAATTACCTAACTAAAGATGACACTTTTTCTGCCTGTAAGCCCTATACCAACAGGCAACAGAAACTCAATACTCTTCATCAACTAGTTTTGGTTTTATAATATACCATGTAACCATTTTACCTTCTATGAACATGGTTACATTGGTTCTATGATTATGTATATTCTTTTTGAAAACAGATAGATCTTATACATACTACTATAATTAAAGACTTTCTTAATATCCTCCAATGGGACAATTTTTAAATTTAGAAAATTCAGTATAAGTGAAATTTGAAGCAAAAGAAATTCACCATCAACAAGTTCACAAGCAGTAGCTTTGTTCAACTATGCTAACCCTGAACCTCTTGCTTAAGAGCCAATTAAGAATTTAGAAACTGACATTGCAGTGAGCTCTAATTGGTCATAATGTAGATGGTAAAGTGCTAGGAACTGTCAGGTAGGGGGTAAGCCTAGGGTTCAAATATCCAAATATTTGTGCATAACAAAGAAAAAATAAAAAGCTGAGGAGATATATCATTCGGCAATAAGGGCTTGTTAGGCAAGATGGTTCTAAAGCCAACTATTCCTCTGGTGTGTGCTCTGTGCTTGATCATTGGAGGCAATAAACAATTTAAGAAGGAAAGATGAAAAGCAGAAAATTCTGGTTTAGGGTTGAGGTTGAAGTCTTTTGAAATCTCAGTAGAGGTTGTCAAAGGTAGGGTGGAAGCTTAAGCTTGGAAAGGGGACATGGGTTCTCTAGTTGGATTAGATTTGGAGAAAGGTGTCTTTCGTTTGAGAGGCCATTTCCAAAGAGGAATGGAAAGAAGGGGGAAGTGGTACAGAGTCTACAGACTGCTGCTCCATAGTAATGAGCAGGGCAGTATCAGCTGTACTCGGTTTGCTTTGTGGAGGCATGGAGGTTCGCTTTGGGGTTCTCAGAAGGCAGGGGGTTTCTTGGGGGTTGAGTCATTCTAGCTAACAAGTTATGGAGAATGTGGGTGGTCTTTCCTGTCCCTGAAGCTGACCCTTTTACTAAGGTCCCCTCTGCAGAGAGCAGTTAGAAGGATACCAAAAAGGGAGGGTCCTTTGATGAGCTTGCGAGGAAGGCCCAATATAGGTAGGTACTGCAGTGTGGATACAGTTAGGGGAGAAGGAGTTGAGCAGTATGATGAAGGGGGCTGCAATGTTGTTTAGTGGGTAGGCTGGGGGATTTTCAGACCAAGCTCCAGATCTAATTTTGTTGAAGAGGTGGGGTGTATAGCTGAAACCAAAGAGGGCATGCATTTGGCCTTGTCAGGGAGCTCCCTTATCTTATTTGGATTTGAGGCAGTTTCTGATGCAGAGTTGGTCCCTAAACAGGGTTGAGAAAGTAAAAGAATAAAATTCTGTTTTAGATAGTGGAGTCCCAGAGGTGGGATACTGTGGGGAAGAAGTTCATACTAGAGAAGCTTGTGTGAGAGTAGTTGGGTTGTCATTGCATTTCTAGGATAGGGAGTTGTTCAAGTAGCTTAGGGACTTTTGGAGGGGGGTTGTGGCAGTGGATGAAGATACCATGAATCGCCAAAACTTATAGTGGGTAAGAGTCCTCGTGAAAACAATAGGGATAAAGGTGTTAGGACAATGCTGATGGCAATGGTGGTGGGCTGTTGGTGTTTTGCAATACAAGTTTGGTGGGAAATCACATGGTAACTATCCTTAAAATTATGTTGGATAAACTAAGCTAACCATACAAACTTCAATTGAGCTAAAGTAGCTAATAAATAGAATGGAAAAAATCAGAGCACATTTTATCCATATTCTCATGTCCTGAGATCTAGGAAGTAAAGGAATCTAACACTATACTTAGCTAGAAGCACACTAAAACCCGATATCTGTACCTGCATCCATGTAACATAGATGCACATACCCATTTCTCAATCGTTCATTTTTCATGTTGTCATTCATCTATCTCAACACTATCATCTTGGCTATGATCATTTCCAAACACAATTCCAAACCAAAATTCTCAAAACTCCATAATAATAACAAAAGGGTCTCGTGCCTTTGGTAAATTGAATCCCATTTTCAACCCTAGCCTTCCTCGTCTTTTACTAGTTGACCATAACAATATTTTCCTCCATTCTCTTCCTAGTTATCCTCATTTTCTTAGCAATCAAACAAATTATGAATGGATCAGAATATGACATATTTCGTAAGGTAATGTCTCTGTTCTCTCGCACGAGGCCTGGGAGGGCCTCGAGATTGCTGAAAGAACCGATGCACACGTCCGTGGAAGCCACCAAATGAAAAAAAAAGTAAAAACAAACAACACCAACAACAACAAAGCCGACCCTCTCACCATTTCATCCAATAAAAACAATAAAAAAAAAATCAAGAATGGAAAGAGTAACCTTACCGATATCAGTATCGTTGATGAGGACTTCAAGAGAGTTCTGGAGAACGACCATATAGTACTCTCATGTGTCTATGCAAGGCTTCACTATCTCAGCCATTCCTGCTCCACTGCCAATTTTCCCATTCTTGGAAAGAATCTGAAAGATTATTCAGAAATCAGAACAATTGTTTTGGAGATCAAACCAAGAACAAATAAATATCATAAAAAAAAAATGCCCCCATTCCAAAAATTTGTTTTTTATTTGTTACAAAAATCTATTTATCAAAACCCTAATTCACAAATAAAATTGAAAAAGAAAAACGCTAAACTCCAAAATCAAATTTAGGGAATCAGCCCACCCCACCCATGCACCCCCAGTTTCAAAAATCAAAACAATTGTATCAAAAATCAAAAACCCTATTACAAATCAAAGGAAAACAAATAAAACAAAAAAATCAATTAAAAAAATTTGTTTAACAAACCCTAATTTAGAAATAAAGTAGGAGAACAAAGAAAGAGACTCAAAAATCAAAATTAGGGAAACCTCCTATTTCAAGAAAGTGCTAAGGAAAAAAGAAAAATCACATTTTTGTGTTTGGCTTGGATGAAAAATGTGAAAGAAAATTCCAATAAAAAAAATGTGAAACAAAATCTCATATGATGAAAATTGGTAATTTAAGTTGAAAGAATATGGAGAGATTTTATCGAGCTTAAAAACATATTTTCTTCTTTCCCTGATACTTCCTAATACCCAAACAAAACCCTAACGGATTCGCCTTATATGAGGAAATGGCCCAGGATGCTCTGCTTTTGGTGAAGCTTTTTTCACTTCTGGCGTGCCAAAAGCATTCCAAAACTTGAGAGTCTCATCTCCTGCAGCAGTTGCCACTGTACGTCCATCTGGACTCTGCCAAAAGAGTTGATCAAGAATATTAGAACATATAAAGATTTGGTACTCAGAAACATTCACTAAACTAAGGTCCATTTTATTACCTGAGCCATGAAAAGAACTCTGGATGTATGACCAGTAAGCTCAGCAATCTTCACCATTGATGGATACATCCAGAGGGTCATTTGATTCTGCATAAAGCCGTGGGAGCTAAGCAACTCACGCTCGTTCTTGTTCCACAGCAGAGCACAGACTTGTGAGCCAGTGTCCACTGAGTTCAAGCATGCACCAGTGTGGGTGTTCCAAAACTTTATGCAACTATCACTCCCACCTCCTCCAGACGCCAGCAAATTGCGCTGAAAAGGGCACCAAGCAAGCGCTTTTACTGCAGCAGTGTGATCCTCAAGCCTGTGAAGCCACTGAGAACGTGAATGCATAGAGGCCATCGACCTATCCCATATGTAGAGTAAATTATCATTTCCTCCACTCGCTAACTGTTGGCCAGAGGTAGACCATTTCAGTCCACAAACCTCTTGCCGGTGTCCTCTAAAAGTTGCCACAATGTGCGAGTGCACTCTCACATCATTGTTAATGATCTGACCATCCATTCCCCCCGTTGTAAGGATGTGGTTTTTCCAATCTAGAGAACCAACTCGTGATTGGTGGCCACCTCTCAGAGTCCTCAGCTGCAGAATTGATAGAACATCACCGTATTAGGAAATCATCAACAAAAGACCATTCCAAAGGTTAAAACAAAGAAAAATTACATACCAGTCGATTAGTTGTAGAATCCCATAGCTGAACATCAGAACTGTTCAAGCCAATGGCAATATATTGTCCATCAGCAGCCCAACTCACACTTGTAACAGGGCCATTCTCATCATCAACAGTGACAAGCTCTGAGGCAGAACCATTTGAAGCATCCCACAAATATACGGTGTTTTGAAGAGCAAGTGCAAGGACATTGCTGCTACCCCAATCCATTAAGTTCAAGCAAAAATCATCTATAATATTAGGAGCATCCAATGTCCTCTCAGGAGTCTGTTGCATCCGATCAAATCAAAAAACAATAACAAAAGGAAAAAAAAAATCAGATAAAGTAAAGCTTAACAATCATATATCTAAAACAAGTAGAGATCGAATCAGTCAGTAAATATCATAAACTCCATTTTATTGACCTAATCTGAATTTGTCCAACCTGGGGAATACGTCGCACAGGCTTTGAGGGCTTGGATTGATGAACAGAAGAATAGAATTCATCTGGTATCAATTTTACTGGAGTAGGTGGTTTGTTCTTAAAGGCGAGGATGCGAGAGCGATTCATGTTGAATGTCTCAGCCAGTAGTTTCAAGTAGGCCTCTTTGGATTGAGACCTGACATCACTTTGGTTCTCTTTGCCTTTCCCCCTTTTAGTCAACATGTAATGGGCAAAGTCGAAGTCCATTGCTGATCTGTTTGGAATGAATCTGTCCAACTGAAAAGCAACAAAGAACCATTAAATCAAATATTCAAAACAGAAATCATTCTAATATGCATGTTTAGCAGAAATCATTCGACAAAATAAATATCATAAAAACAA
Organism: Vitis vinifera; assembly: GCF_030704535.1. Taxonomy (NCBI): domain Eukaryota; kingdom Viridiplantae; phylum Streptophyta; class Magnoliopsida; order Vitales; family Vitaceae; genus Vitis; species Vitis vinifera. Next base: position 24,145,039 of record NC_081809.1, read on the forward strand.
AATGGCCCCATACAGAAGTCCATTTTTTTCTTACATTTTCCCATCTTTGAAGAAATTCAAAACAGAAATCATTCTACTATGCATGTTTAGCAGAAATCATTCGACAAAATAAATATCATAAAAACAAAATGGCCCCATGCAGAAATCCATTTTTTTTTCTTACATTTTCCCATCTCTGAAGAAATTCAAAACAGAAATCATTCTAATATGCATGTTTAGCAGAAATCATTCGACAAAATAAATATCATAAAAACAAAATGGCCCCATACAGAAATCCATTTTTTTTTCTTACATTTTCCCATCTCTGAAGAAACTGCACCTGTTGAGGGCAAGAATTCAAAGACCCTGCATCCATAACATTTAATGAGAACCAAAGACCAGACTTTAAAAAAAAATCAAAACCCTAAATTGGAGCGATTTCGCTGAAATCTAAACGAGAAGCATTTAATTAAAATCAAATTGTGAATCAATGAAAGCGGTTAAGGGTTGGGGAGGGTTTCACCTCTGGAGAGGCGTGCAAGGAGGAGAACCGAAAGGGGGTCAGCCATCGATGATCGATTGCGGGGGATCGATTGCAGGGGAGAGAGGGAGAGAGATTGCGGGGAGCGATGAGCAGGGCCTGGATTTTTCCAACGGTAAGTGCGGGAGAGAAATTGAAAGAAAAGAAATTGCGGGACTTTGTAACGGTAGCCAGCTCGCAGCGGGGATCGATTGCGGGGATCGATTGCGGGGGATCGATTGCAGGGGAGCGAGAGAGAGATTGCGGGGAGCGATGAGCAGGGCCTGGATTTTTCCAACGGTAAGTGCGGGAGAGAAATTGAAAGAAAAGAAATTGCGGGACTTTGTAACGGTAGCCAGCTCGCAGCGGGGATCGATTGCAGGGGAGCGATGAGCTGTGCTTGGAATTTTCCAACGGTAAGTGCGGGAGAGAAATTGAAAGAAAAGAAAGTGCGGGATTTGTAACGGTAGCCAGCTTGAAAAGGTGAAACTCAGGCAGCTGCCTCTAAGGCCCGGCCCAGCGGGATAAATTGGGTTAGGACAGGCTTTGGTTCCCCGGCCCATACCGGTCCGGTTTGCCCCAACCCATTTCAAGCCTAAATTTCAGTTTTAAACTTCAAAAGCAAGGGGGGAAAATGGTGAAGAAAAAAAAAAAAAAAAACACCGAGTGTAGTTGATTGACAGCAAAATGTGAGTTGCTCTCAACCCTGAAAATCTTTCCTTTTTCTCTGAGGTAAAATCCCTAGTTTTTTATTTTATTTTTTCCTCTCAGCCCTAAAAACACAATGTTTCCTTTTTAACATGGATCGGCTTTCCCTACCCAAATTCCATCTTGGTCCAGAAGTGAAGAATATATCAAAATTTTCAATTCAATCCCCATAAAAGAATGCATCCTCATAGACTTGAAAGACATAGGTTTATTTACTGTTTTATTGAACACAGGGTCAGGTCAAGTGTCAGACATATAGGAGCTATGGTTGCAATATTCCCATGAAAGTCTATTGGTTTACATTTCTTTGTAGTTCTAGGATGGCTTTCAGGCTTTTGGGAACACAAAGGGAATTTTCAATTCAATCCCCTTGAAGGCATCTTGATTGCATTAGTTCAATGCAGAGGTGAAGGGAAGACAAACTATAATGGAATGATTCTCAATTTGTACATTGTGTTTGCTTTCCTATTGTTGACCTTAATTCTGAAATTACTTATTTTGAGTTATATGTGAGACCATTGCATGATGTAATGCCAATGGCTGTGGGAAGCCATTCTCGTTAGGTTTTCTGGATTTTATTTGTCATGGTCAATCCATGATAGATGAGTCTAAGATCATATTTGGGAGGACTCATGGGAGATGATCAAATTTTGTGCTCCACCATCTAGCTTCTAGCGCTTTTTTCTAGTAAGTCCAAATTGTGAAACTTTGATTTAGTAGAAACCTCAATGAGGCAAATTGAAGACTTCAATTGGGACATTTCATTACTGAAAAGTATTTTTTGATCCCCTTTTATCTTGGTAAGAGATGTTGATTTGGAAATTTTAGGCGCATTCCCCGTAAATTCTTTGACCTAGGATGGTGTGGGGTTACCTCTATCCCCCATTAGCTTAGGCTTTTAGAAGCGTATGTGGTCCCACATCATCCTTCTTGTTCCTTGGAACGACTTGCAAAATATCTTCCCTCTAACCAAACTTATTTGGAAGTGGAGAACTTCTTTTCAGGTGAAAAATTTTGCTTGGTTAGTGACTAATAGGATTAAAATTTGCTTTAGATAAGGGACATCATACAAAGCCCTCAGCTTGAACAGATGAGTTTTATGAAGAGGGTTTGAAGAGACAGTTGAACATCTCTTTCTTTATTACCTCTTCACATAAGTTGTGGCAATCTCTTAGCATTTGGACATTATATGGGAATTATCCCTTTTTACTTTCCTTAACATTCAAATCCTTGAGAGGAATCCATTCTTTGAAGTACAGTGGAGTCATTGCTTCTAGTGATGATAATCAAAATGGTGATGTCATTTCATGAAAATCCTAATGATATTGGTGTAAAACCAAAGGCATGTCACAAGACTCTTACTGCAAAACAGACTCGTTTCAAATTGTAAGGATAACAAAATGGACTCATTCAAATCCTATGTAATACATGATGAACTGGTTTCTTTTTCCTATATGTTCACATTTTTTCTCAATCTATTTAAAATGTTGTAAAATATTAATTTAATCCCCTATCATCCTGGTGGGAGATGTTGATCTGGAAATTTTAAAAACATTCTCCTTTAAATCCTTCTTTTCGTTCTTTGAAGGACTGTCAACCAACTTCTGTCTAACAAAACTTAGTTGGAAGTCAAAAGCCCTTTTTCAAGTGAAAGATTTTGCTTGGTTTGTGGTTGATAGGAAAATGAATTTAAAATTTGCTTTGACGAGGGACAGCTTACAAATCCCTCAACTCAAACAGGTAATTTCTATGAAATGGTTGCAGAGACAACTGAAGATCTCTTTCTTCATTGTCTCTCCGCATAAACTTATGCCAACATTTTAGCATTTTATGGGAGTTGTCCCATTGTACTCCCCTTAGTATTTAAATCCCTAAAAGACAAATCTATCCTTTGAAATATAGTGGAGCATTGCTTCTAATGATGGTAAGGAACTAGGAGATATCATTTCATGAAAATCCTAATGATAATTAAAAAAACAAAGACATTTCAAAAGACTACAAGTGCAACAGATAGTTGTTTCAAATGGTAAGGACGAAAAAAGGGATTTATTCACATCCTATCTGATACATAATGGAATGGTTTCTTTTCCTATATGCCCTCATTTTCCCTTAATCTATCATCCTAAAGTCTTGATGTGTAAAGTTTTGATTTCTTTTCTTGTGTGTTTTTTTTCCCATTCTGTTGCAGCTTACATTTATGTATTTGCTGTTTCTATAGGACAAACATGAAAAGATAAGGGAGGTAACCCAGACACTGGCCTTTGAGAAGCAACAAGCTCAAATCTATAAAAGGTACATGGAAATGGTTATTGTGTACATTGAAGACTATGATAGGAGTATATCAAAGACCATTGAACTTACAGTAAATAATTTGAAAGAGATGGAGAACAGAGAGCAGTAATGTCATAGACAAATTGAGAGTGATTCGAAGCTCATTTTGTTATTGAAAAACCAAATCAGGATGGTATGCAAAATGATGTTTGATGGGTAGCTTATTATTTTGATTGTTTTGTAGGTATGCCTTTGTTCCAAATTCAAGAGGATCAAGGCAGTTTTTATAGCATGAATATCTTCATCAACATGCATTTTATTTTTTCTTTATGTGACTCTCCTCCTTGGAACACGTGGTTGATTGAAAAATTGGCTTGGCCAAACTCAATATGTGAACCTTTAAGCCAATATTTATGCTAACGAATAATACATAGGATTGTTTAAGGGTCGTTTTGACCAAGGTTTAAAGTATCGGTCAAGTCTAGTATGAGTGTGGTATTTGATACCATATTAAACAAAGAGTTGGCCACGAATCAGTTAAACTCGATAGAATTGGTCAAGATTCTAAGTTAACTCAGGTGAATAATTTGAGTTGCCAAAAAATTCCCTAGTTCAACTCTAAAATGAAAATTTATTCTTCCAAATCATGACAAAATAACACAACACAACAACCAAAACTAAGAAATCTTTGCAAATTAGTGATTCTCTTCAAAAGGAAAGGTTTTTTACAACCCGTGATGAAGAAGATGACACCAGTGAAGCCTTTGAAAAGTTTTTCAGTCCCCATGACTGTTTTTGAGGTATATAAGAAGAGGAGGTTGAGGGCATTTCATCGCTAACCTCACAACAGATGGACTATGGTGCTTTCATGTCAATGGTGTCATTGTGGTGATTGGTGAGAAATATTAGATTCCTCATCCTCCATTGATGATGATCCTAGGTGTTGGTCTCTCATTTCTATGCTTTGTTGTATGCTGTAGAGAAATTCTGTGTTTGCCAAACTAGGGTGCTCCTCTCTCTCTTGTGGTGCGGGTTTGAGAATTAGGGATTTGAATTTAAGGGAGTAATGTATTCTATCATTGGTTTAAATGCTAATATATGTAATACAAATGGTATTGTATTAATGTGTTATTTTATCATTTTAGATGCTAATGTGTGGTATAAATTGTAACTTTTCATTTTTTTTTATTTGATTTTTGTAATTAAAGAGTAGGGTTTGTCATCAATTTCAGTATCAAAAATTCTCTAAATAATTCTAATTTTCATAATATTTTGTGTTATTAATTTTTTAAACTTATTTAATTGTATTTTTTTTTAATTTTTATCTATCTTATTTTGCACATCGTTTGATATGGATTCAAGATGTTGAGACCAATGTGCTTCAAGACCCTCTAAGTCAATAATCGCGACCGCGACTTTGGTTCATGATCTTGATATACCATGTATATTGAATCTTCTATCTTTTTTTTTTCTTTCTTTTTTTGAATTTATTTTCTTAGCAATTCAGTACAAGCTCATTTTAGGATCTCAATAGACATTTGCCTTCTTATCTATGATCCATTTTAGTGTTTTGAGTTTGTAATCAAGATGCAACTTTTGCACTACTTTCTCATTTTGTGCAAAAAAGAAAAGAACATACTATGAGCTAAAACTCTTGCTAGACTTGGATACCTAGTTTCCATAGACTCCTAAGACCTTATGACTTAAAACTATGAGGTTCCTATTTCAACTCTGTGAAAGTTAGGGTTACTTAATGAGTAAAACAATCTAGGTTTTCTTTTGCAAGAAGGAAAACAATGGTAGGCTAGAAAAAGAAATCCAACATGGACATGAGCATGATGTTTGTTTAGATTAATTATCCAACTTTAGTAGAATATGAAAAATTTATCCTAGTCATGCTAGTCAGTTGCATGTTCAGTAGGAGATGGTTAGTGTGAGTGCTTTTTGGCACATTTGATTGGAGGTTGTTGGCAGATCGGAGGGTTGGCCGCGTCCATTAATTCCCCTTGTGCTCGCCGTGGGCGCTTGGGTGAATGCATTATAGGCTAGGGTATGCGCATTTCCTAACAGCAATTGCTTTTAGGAGAGTTAGTAGTGCCTGAGGTCCTACAAGTGGTATCAGAGCCGAAGTCACGGGTTCGAACCCCAAAGGTGTCGCTGGGGGGGAGATTGTTGGCAGATCGGAGGGTTGGCTGTGTCCATCAACTCCCCTTGTGTTCGTCGTGGGCGCTTGGGTGAATGCACTATAAGGTTATGGTATACGTCTTTCCTAACAACAATTGCTTTAGGAGAGTTGGTAGCGCCTGAGGTCCTACAGAGGTGATTGATATGCTCGATATGACATCTTACATGAATAAACAAGAAATTAAGTCCGATGCAATTAACCTAGTTTATCGCAAGTAATTGATAATACACATGGTGTTGCTCCCCCTATATTCTAACTCCCAATTGTATGAAACATTGTGAAAATATTTTGAATAATCCCATGTTGACAACATAACTTTTCTTTCTTGTTTTTTTTTCCCTTAAATACGCCTTCTCAAGATCCAAATTTATTTTCAAGTTGCACATTGATGTTGGAGCTCCATATAACACATTCTAAGATGGCTAGGGCCCAGAATTTCAGAATAGTAAACTGATTTGCTTATTTTCTTACATTCTTATTTCTTTTACTTTCCTCATCTAAGTTCTTTTAAACTCTTCTATGAGTTACTTAGGAATTCCATTAGTCACTCATTTTGTGCTTTGGCATGTCTAGTATCCCTATCTATAGTAACAATAGAGTTCCTACTAAATTTAGAAGGCATGATTATGCAACAGTAGTGGGAAATGAAGATAATATTAATGGTGCAATATTTATGAGTGCAGTTACTTTGGAAGGTTTCTATAGAACTTATATTGAAAAGGTTAAGAATGCCAAATTGAAATATCATACACAACAAGTTCTGTTTGACCCCTAAATATTTTGTGTTCCACTTGCTTTCTTAGACTGCTTTCCTTGAGGTGGTTTTCTAAATTTTTGCCAATACAAATGTTACCTCTTCAGGACTTAGGTAAAGCTACATTTTTTAGCAAAATTTTATTGTAATATGATGATTACATGTGTTTCTTTTGTTTTTTAGGTATGAATAATACTAATGACATGTTCCAATAACCAAATTCTGCTCAAATGGCATTAGTCTCAGTAGCCCCCTCTTTTTAAGAAAAAAATAGGAATTTATAGAAAAGCGCCAATATGAGTTTGAAACCAACAATACATAGTGTGGAACAAGAAGCTCCAAAGGAAATGGAAAATGAAGAGGCCAAAACAGGAGGTAGTTACAACATTTGGCTTATTTGAAGGCCAATCAACCTTAGACTAACATATGTTTCACCATCTTATATGAGACCAAGCATATCTACATAAGATCAATTTGATTGTTTGAGTTTAAATCATGTGACTTGTAATAATACCCTTTATGGGACAATGCTTGTCTCAGGAGTTAAAGCTATCACAAGCTTGTGTGACCATCTTAAAAATTTTATTGGACACTATTGCTTGTAGGTGCCATGAGTTACAAAAATGTTGTACAGTAATTAATAGTTATTTTTGTGCTATAATTGTTTTTAAATATACCATTTGTGTAATAGTTATTATCTTACCTATATAAAATATGGTAAGAGAATGAGATTTTTTTTTTTTTTGTTTGGTTCTTTTGGATAATAGATCTATTTCTATGTAATCATTACAATAATGCTCAATGTAATATATGTGTGTGTGTCCATATATGTGCAAGTATTATAGTGATTAATAATTATTTAATTTGAAATAATTATTTTAAGTATTCCATTTTTATACCATATATGTTGTATAGAATGTGGCATTTTGAAAGAAAAAAAATATAGTCATAACTTTAGTTTTTGACATGAATACAATTTTTCTGTAATAATTATCATAGTAAATTAGTAATTAATGTCATAATAATAAAAGTTACTTCTTTTGAGCATTGGTTATTCTTAAATATAATATCAAGATAGAATTTCTTATATACAAGGTTTTTTTTTTTTAAAGAAACAAGCCAATACACACTATTATAACCAATGTTACAATAATAAGATGGTAAATTTATGGATGTCTTACATAGTAAGTAATAGTTATTTTGGAATAATAACAAATCTAAATTTGGTATTTATATATCATTTCTTTGTGAATCATTATGGAGATGGGTACCTATGGAAGAAAAAGGTGGACAAATACTTTTTAAAATAATTAATATAATAACAAAAAGATAATAATTATTGTATTGTTTTTTTATAATAATTACTTTAAAATAGCATTTGGCTACAATCTTTTATGGCAAAAAACAATGGATGACTATTATAATTATTACTCCAATCTGTATTACTATTATAGTGGATGTGATATCCAGTATTTATAACTAAACAATAATTGTTTTTTGAGACTTATTTCTAGAGAAAAAGAGAAAGTACATAGACACTTACTATTGAGAGATAAAGATAGGTTTGGGACAAAAAGTCTTGAATTGCATATTGATTGTGAAGCTAGAATTTTCAAAATAGTACGAATTCTCAGTTAGTTTCTCTAACTTTTCTTTTCTTTCATTTTTATTCTATTATAATTTGTTTAATATAATGAAAATTTGGGTTTGCAGCCATGATATGTTAATTTAAGTGTTAGTTGATTCTCTATTTGATTGTTGAAGAGCTTAAGAAAAGAAGAAAATTAAAGTTTGAATCTTTATGTTACGTTATTTTGTTTAGATTGAGAAAAAAAGGAAAGGAATATGAAAATTATTTTGTCAAAAGTTATATCTTTTTCCTCCCTGCAGTGAATTGGTGTATCAAGCTTTTTGGATAGAATTTCATGTGGGTAATGTGTATTTTGGTTTGCGCTTCAAAAGTTTGAAGAATGTAGGGGTTTCTCTTTGTTTTTAGAGTTATATTGCTGGGAATTTTCTCCTTTGTTCAGTTTGTGTAGGAAGGACCTCTCATCCTTCCCTTGGTTTCTTCTCTTTCTTTGCACCTTTTCTTTCTCTTGTATCTTTTCTTCTACCAATATATTTTCTTCGTTTATGATAAAAAAAAAAAATGTGTATTTTGGTTTGTTAAATCATTCTTGTTAGTTTTGACTTTTGAGTGTGTTTAGTTTTTCTTTATTTTTGTTATAATATTTGAAATTGGGAATCATGAAATGCATGTAGAATTTCATGTAGCTAAAAAAAATTATTAGATGGGCTCAAAATGAATAGTGATTTAGGTCTGTTTGGCTGTTGAGTTGTTGGATTCATAGATAAGGAAAAGAAAATTTAATCTTTATCCGTCTATTTAGCTCCTATAAAGAATGAGAGAAAACTCCTTAACAAATAAAACAATTTAAAACAATTTTCTTTTCTTTCATTCTTTCCAAGAAATTATTAAATGAAAAATGTTGATCAAGCCTTCAACAATTATTCAACCATGTAAAGCATTTTGCTTCCACAGGGTGTAAACAAAAACAAATTCTCTTGTCGGTTTATTTTTTCTTTTTAGAGGAAAAAGTCTTTATCTTCCCATTTGTCCACATAGATAACTAAAGAACTAGAGTTTTATAGTTTTCTTTTTATTTTTCCCCTGCAACCTTTTCATTTTGGTCTGAAAATCATTAATTTATTGTTTTCATTGTAGTGGATTTTGGGGCCACGAACGATGTTGGTGGTGAGGTGGTGGGGAATTCTGTTAATATGGAGGGTGACCAGCATGGAAGTTTTGTTGAAGCGATAGCTCAACAAGGTGAGGATGATAATTTAGATCAATATTCTTCAGGAAGAGAAATAGTTCTTGGAGATGAACCTTATGTGGGTCAGGAGTTTGACTTTGAAGCTGCAGCTTACGCTTTTTATAAGGCATATGCGAAGTGGGTAGGTTTCATCATTCGTGCAAGCAGGCTTTCTAGATTGAAGGATCATAGATCTGAAACTCGCATGATGCTGGTTTGTACTAGGGAGGGTTTCAGATTGTGTGACAAGCATGAAAGTGCTCTAGAAAACAAGGAAGAGAGAAAGGCTGGTTGCAAGGCAAAACTTGTAATGAAGAAAATGATTTCTGGTAAATGGGTTGTCCAGAAATTTATCAAGAAACACAATCACACTATGGCTCCTATAAAGGGTCAAAGAGATTTGATCTATGATCAATATCTGGTAAGTTTTATCTCCATTATTTAAATCATGTTCATTAATATAAAATCTTCAGCTTAAATTGTAAAAGAAATCATTATGGAATTTCAGAGAACCACATAAACCTTTGAAAAGGAAATTATTTTTCCTTAGTGTTAACTTCATTCTAAAAATTTTAATGAAGGATTTAATAGCTCATAAGTTCTATTTCCAAACATTAGGAGAAAAAGTTGCAAGAGTTTTTCTTGGTCTCAAGTTATCTATGTTGGACTGTGCGTGCAACTGTGCATGCGTATGCATAGTTGTGCATTCATGTTTGAACACCTATGTACTAGTGGGTGCATATTTGTTAATATTTTGTGATGTTTATGATAGATGTGCTATAACTGCCTTGGTAATGTTGCTATTCTACAAATAAATAAATAAATAATAAAATTTAAAAAAAAATTGTGAAAAGTTGATTTTGCACTAATGATTATACTTGAAAGGACACCATAGGCTCAACACCCTAACCTTGAGGGGTAGTTCAGTTGGTTCGACCTTAGGTTTGCTCCCCAATGGTCACCAGTTTGAGTCCCCTCAAGGCCACTGGAGGTTTACCAGGTCGTTAACTTTAGGGCCCCGTGGGATTAGTCGAGGTGCGCATAAGCTAGCCCCAATATCCACGATTATCAAAAAAAAAAAAAAAAACCATAGGCTCAACACCCTGATATAGGTAATAACCAAATGGGCAGTATCCACTTGACATGAATAAGTTGTGATCACTTGAGAGTATTTATTTATTTATGTTTGTTATAATTAGTTTCATATTGCATTGTTTATTGTCCTTGAAGATGCTCTTTAGGCTTAACATTGTAATGATGTCACTTATGTCGGCCAAGTTGGGAGAAAGCCTTTAAAGTGTCTTATATACACATAATGCACCTTATTGGTAAGCACAACCCTTGATTGACTCTTATGGATGAAGATTCAAAAAAATGGGAATAAACTGTATGCATGTCAAAACCATTTTAGCTATTTTGAGAAGAAACGAGCCCACCCATGTGTAGGAAACAAGTGTTAAGCAGTAAAAAATTTGGATCCCTATGAAGATTTAATTTTCCATTTAGAACAGACGATTGAAAAGGACTCCAATATCTAACCTTATTTTGTTGATTAATTTGATTAAATTTGTTGATTAATTTTCATTCTCTTTTTCTATTTTTTTGATTAATTTCCATTCTTTTCAGACTAATTTGTTTTTATTTTTCATGGTACAAACTAAACAGTCTTCCAAGCTACTACTAAAGACTGTTTTTTACTGTATGGGATTACTAAAAACATATACTCTCCAATAGGTCGGACCCAATATTGTGATTAGATGGTCACATCATTGCCCATGAAAAGATATTTCCTAGGGGCTTCCTTGATTTTTCATAATACAGTTGATTTTTAGTTGGTGATATCACTTAATAGACCAAGTGGTTCTCTAATTTTGTTTTGCTACCAAATAACATATAGATTTGGGAAATCTCCTTGGTTGGCACTGGTCAAATAAAAACATATAGACTGCACAGTCACGACTTTGAAACATGTTTTGAAGTAAGACATCTAGCTTTTGTTACCACGTCATATTGATTCATTATTCCCATCCTCCCTCTCATTCTATGTTTGCCCTTTATTTCCTTATCTCTAAAAAAATATCTGAAATATACACTTGCCTTCTACTTTAGTGGGCCCATTGGATGTTCATGAAGTTTGAATTGCCATCTTTTTTTTCTTTTTTTTTCATGTGATGCTGAATCCACTGTTTTATGATATTTTAATTTAGGATACGACAATATTTCCAATGTTTATTGTTGTTCTTGTTGATGAATCCATTGCCTTATCATTTGAAAGAATCTATTAATTATAGATTGCTTAGGCTCTTTGTACGTGTAAAACTAAGTTGAAAACTTGAAAGGGACTAAATCCGATCAACATATTGTTGTGTTATGATTGAGTGATTGCCTTGCCTTGAATTGTTGTAAAGAATTGAGAGACGCTATTTCATGAAAATCTTAAAATGTTGGTAAAAAAATTAGAGTTGTTTCATGAACACCTAAGTGCAACATGGACCTATTTTTTCAACGGTTAGAAGAACAAATGCACGTTTTAATCCTTATTAGATTTAATGGAATGATTTCATTTTCATCGAACTTCCACATTTGATGTTGGTATTTCAACCCTTTTTTGTTCATTGCAACTTACCTTCTTTTATGCTTTTGCTTTTGTAGGATGAACATGAAAAAATAAGGGAACTAACCCAGTCACTGGCCTTTGAGAAGAGACGAGCAGCAGCATATAAAAGGTATCTGACAATGGTTATTGGTTATATTGAGGAGTATAATGAGAGGATGTCGAAGACGATGAACAAAGCCACTGAGAATGTGGGAGAGATTGAAGTTAAAGAACAGGAAAATCATTAGATAGTTTCAATACAATTTGAAGAAGATTTGTTTTTTTTAATATATAGATAAAACCTGGAAATGGTATGCAGAATGCTGTTATAAGTTTGTTTGTTGTTGTTGTTGTTTTTTTTTTGGCAAAAGCAAATTGTGATTGTAATGTTGGCATAAATTTGTTCCAATCTTCATTCCAGTTGTGGCGGTTATACTACATTTGTTGTCCAAAGAGCTTGTTGTAGATCCTCTATTTTGTTCTAGTAGCAAATGCTTTTTTACGTGTTTTCCTCCGCTCGTTGTTACCTTGTATCCGTCCCAACGGTGGTCCATTGCTACTCATTTGGTACTATTTTGTCCTACCTCATCTAAGGCAAAGCATTAAACTTCTTGTCCTTTATATGGGACACACACCTTTGAGAGTGATTTTCTACATTTCTCTCCACTTTTCTTTCACCTTATGTACATATATATATCAACATATCTGCTCCAAAGGTAATTCTATGAACCTTAATTTGGGTTTGTTAACATTAGATTTTGCATATTTTATTAATGTTTATTTTCTTTATCTAAATTATGTTAGATATAGACATGACATACAATCCAATTATTATATGTTTTTATGATTAGATAGATAGAATTGTTTATTTGATTACTACTATCAATACCATTCGGCGATCTTCACTTGTTTCCTATATCAAAGCTATGGATAAAAGAAGTCACCATCAAATAGCCCACCCCGCTAAAGTACCAATGGTATGCTCTTCTGACAAAAAGAAATTGGTTTGCGCCTAAATTGAAGTGATAAGATTAGTGGTTGATCTTTAGGTAGCTTCTTATGCATGAGTGTCAAAAACAAGATATTTTTTAGTTTGGTCTGTCAACATTTGGTTACTTTTTTTAGTAAGTATTGAAAACGTCATAAGTAATGTAATGTCACATATATATTTTTAAATCTCATTATTTGTATATTAATTGTATTTATTTGTAATTTTATATATATACATATAGAGAGAGAGAGAGAGATATTTGATTACTACTATCAATACCATTCCAATGGTGAACTTCACTTGTTTCCTAGATTAAAGCAGTGGATGAAAAAAGTCACTATCAAATAGCCTAACCTGCTATAGTACCAATGGTGTGCTCTTCTACCAAAAAAAAAAAAAAAAAATAGTTTGCACCTAAATTGAAGTGATGAGATTAGTAGTCAATCTTTAGTAGACTTCTTATGCACTATTATCAAAAACAATATTTTTTTGAGTTCACTCCATTGACGTTTGGTTACTTTTTTTGATAAAGATCGAAACATGTCATGAGTAATATGATGTTACATATATTTTAAATCTCATTATTTGCATTCTAATCGTATTTATTTATATTTTTATACTTTAATCGTATTTACTTGTATTCTTATTTGCTCACCATACATATTCAATGATCTGGATTTGGATTTCCATATATATCAGTATAACACCTTAGTAATTTTTTTTTTAAGTTAAACTTATAACTTATATTTTCTTGTTAAAAAGTCACATAAATGATTGCTTGACTACAAAAACTAGATTGGTAAATATTTTTTGAAGGGATGTCTTTCCATTGTTTTTTCTTTAAAAGCACTATTTTGCCCCTAAACTTTTATTTATTTATTTAAATTTGGCTATATAGTTTTTAAAATTTTTATGAAAGCATTTTTAAAATGCATTTTTTGGTACCTAAAAAATAATAGCACGGGAAGAGTGAAAGTCAAAACCCAAAAGCGATCCCTTCTCCCTCTTAAACCCTCGCTGTCACCAGCCCTGAAACCACAAGCTGCTTACTCCGCTCCGGCGAACCACCACAGCATCTGGCTCCGAAGCCCTCCGTAGAGGTACTCTGTCTTCGCAGCCTCTCCGTCTCTTTCTCTCTCTTTGTTTTTGTTTTATCGGCTCCCAAATATTGAAACTGTTAATGGGTAAGATGCGGCTATTATCAGAACCCTAGGTTTAGACAGATGAACAAACAGCTTCATTTTTTTCCCTTAATTTTTGAATTGGGGGAAATTAGAATTTGGTTGGCTTGGTTGACATTTGGATTTCTCATCACACTCTGTTCTTCCACGAGATTTTTTTTTTAAAATTTTTTTTATTAGTGGCCTCCAGAAATTAGCTGATCCAAGGAATTTATAAGGCTCATTGCTTTCTCACCTTGTAGCTGAAAGTCTTTCACCTCCCTATCAGCAACTAATAATTGAAAATTTGGGGATATGCATGAAATATAATCATTTATACGAAAACCTATACAAGTAATTAATATCAGCATGAAAAATAATGCCATTCTTAGTGTATTTAATTGTCTAGTCAAATTTCTTTTGTTTACCGAAATCATTGCCAAAATAATTTTAATTCAGTTAAATTACTGGGAATATATCTCGAGCAAAAGAAACCCAGTTTCTCCTTTCCTTTTTTTTTTTTTTTCTTTCCCCCACTTTTCTCTGCAACCAAACAGTTAATCTTGCTGATTTGTATATTTTCAATGTAAATTTGTGCTAGTTTTATGTAATTATTTTACTATTTTGTCGAATTCTATTGTTCATAGTTGATGGAGATTCTACTATTAATTTGCTGCAGTTTTGGGTTTATTGTGTTTGAATGTTAATGCGTGATTTATAGTGGGCAGGAAATTTATCAGTTTTTCAATCAAAGTTTGAGAATATTGCATTTTTTTTTTTGGATTGCTTTTGTAGCTTAGAATGATTATCTGTTTGATAAATAGTTTAGCTTTTCCTAATGATGCTTATCTTTTCAATAGAGTGATCTCAGAAAGGGATTGATAATTGAAGCAATTCACAAGATTGTGGAGCAAAATCAGCAGACACAGCTATCTAATAGAAGACTAAAGAAGGAAATTCCAAATGAATCAACCAGTCCAGAAGAATACCCTCTATGTTGGTAAGCAACTGAAAATCCTGATTAATCAATCCACATTTACTCATATATGAATGATGATGATGATGGTGGACGACTCAAAACAGGGGGGCTAGCAGAGGAGGTGAATGAGTCGATACTGCATTCGGCATTCATACCTTTCGGGGACATAAAGGATGTGAAGACACCATTGGACCAGGCAACCCAGAAGCATAGATCCTTTGGGTTCGTGACCTTCCTGGAGAAGGAAGATGCAGCTGCTGCCATGGACAACATGGATGGTGCTGAGCTCTATGGTCGAGTCCTCACTGTTAATTATGCCCTTCCTGAACGTATCAAGGGTGGTGAACAGGGTTGGGCTGCTCAACCCAGTAAGTTTTTCCTCACTCCTTCAAACCCAACTTAGTTCTTTCTATTTTTTCTTCCAAACTTATGCTTTTAGTTTCCTTTTGGTGCATATAGTATTTGTTTCTCTTTTGGGTAATTTTCTTTTATTATCTGTGATTAATTAGAATTAGAAGAGCCTTTTGGACAAGATGAATTTCCATTTTAAAAAAAATCCTGTGTTATGTAGCATTTTCAACATTAGATTTTCATCATTTAAGATAAAATCATTACCACTCACGCATGAAATGAGTTTGTCTGTATATTAGTACAGAAATCAGTATAATGCTGGTGAAGGTTTAATGCTGTAGACTAATTTGTAGAGGTTAATTATCTGAGAATAAGAGGTGCAATGTTCCAGGAGAATATTCTGAAGTCCTAGTGGTGTTGGGTTACTTAGGGTTTAGTCTATTATCTAACTCAAATTAAGGTTCAGCTCTAGGCTTCAATATAACCTATCAAAAGAAAAAGCTCTAAGCTTCAATATAACATGTAAACTGCTAATATATTTCAAACAACCTGTTGGGGCCAACTGCCTGTTATCAAAATACATGGATATTGGAACTCAACCAAAGAGGCATATGGATGTTATTGAGCGCATATGTTTGGTTCATGGAATAATCAATGCTGCTCAATAGGTCCTGCTAATAACTTGATACTAATACAAACCTTAGCTCTATTTACTTGATGTACATAATTGGGCTATAAGCCATGGAATTAGATTCTTCTTAGTCACCATTTTCGGATTTGGGATAATCTTCTTTCTCTGACTAGCAGTTTGAGGATTAACCTTGTGCATGTGGGATTGATATGCATGTGGTTTTCTGTTTTGCAGTTTGGGCTGATGCTGACACATGGTTCGAACGACAACAACAAGAAGAGGAAATGCAGCGCATTCAAGCTGAGAATCGGGCTGCAATGCAGGCAGCCGAGGAGTTACACAGAAAGAAAATGGCACAGGAACGGGAAGGGGAGAAGGACGAAGAAGTAGAGGGCAAGGATGATCCCATGGCAAGGGTGGAAGCAGAGGTCTTGAACCAGAGTAACAGTTCTTAGCAACCAAAAGCAAGCACTCAAGTCCCGGAAATAGTCACATTTTCATCAAGAATTATCCCCCCCTTGTTCTTTCTCACAACTCACTGCTCTGGGATGAAACTGATATAGTGGAACAAATACTTGCATTATCATTTCCCAAAGTTATGTTTGGTTCTTGAAAAATGACAAGGAAAGAAAAAAAAAAATTAAAGAAAATGATATGAAAAATATTTTTTAAAAATTAAATATAATTAAAATTAATTAGAAATTTGTGTATTTTAAAATTATTTAATTTTTGTGTTAATGATTTAAAATAAATAAAATGAGTATTAAGTAGTAAATAAAAATAATTTATTGGGTTTTAATTTTTTTTTTCTTTCACTTTTTTATTTTTTATTTTTTTTTCTTATATTTTTTTTTTCTCAAATTTCTCAGAACCAAACATAACCGATAGGTTGGTAGCTTGAAAATAAGTGATTTTAGAAGTTTATCCAACATCTAAAAACTAATCTTTAGAAATGTTGAAATGAAAACATTTTGATAAAATAATATTTAAATATAATTTTTATAAAATACCGAAAATATCTGGTATTTCTAAATCTATATTTTTTTCATTTTTGTCTTATAAAATAACTTATTTTTTTTACATAAATGCCCCTTAGTTTGTTAATTATTTATATTTGTGTTTTAAAAGAAAATATTATTTCTCTCGGAAAAATGTGATTGCATTTTTGCCTAAAATTTGTATTTTTTAAGGTTTGATGGAGAGTTGGAAGATTGACAAAGAAACAAAAACAATTTGGCACATATATTTATTTATTTTTGGTTATAAATAATTGCTAAATATTTTTATTTTCATATATGGCCCTGATTATTTTTTATTTATTTATTTTTGGGAGAATTACCCTTAAGGGTAGGCTGGGGAAAAAAATTATTGAGAAGGGTGGGTAAATTTGATAATTCTTCTGAAGGCCTAACATTTTTATTAGACCAATTTACCCTCAATTAAATTCTAAAATTATAATTTATAACAAATAAAAGAATTGAAAAAAAATGGAAAAGATTGTCGTTCCAATGCATTCCTTTTCGCATTTTCTCTTCAAGGCTTCCCTTTCGCATGATCTGGGTGTTTTTCACGGTGGTATGATATTATGAGAGATACTAAATCTCTGGCTTCGACGATGTCTTGAACCGCATTTTTTTTTTTCATCGTATCTGAAAGCCCCACTAGTCCAAGGTAAAGTCCTCATAAAGCCTTCCAAATCCATCCCAATCCCCCAAATTATTATTTTTCAAAGCCCCCATATTTATATTTATGGCGTTTCCAATATTCTAAGACATCAATTTCTTTTCTTTCCTTACCTTTTTACCACCACCCAAGCAAAGCACAAAACCATTCTCGGCCAAAGAAAAGCCTCGCAATCGCCCATAGTTTGGTTCCTGAGAAAACGAAAAGCAAAACAAAAGAAAAACCACACTTCAGGTCATTATGACTGATGAGGGTAGGTAAATTTGATAATTATTGTGAAGGGTAGGGTAAAATTATGATAATTCCTCCAAAGGCCTTATTTTGTTTAAATACAAAGATTACCTTTAATAAGTGAAAAGCAACAGGAAAGAAAAAAGAGTTTTTTTCTTTACCCTACCTGCAACTTGTCGGTGTTGTAGAAGAAAAAAAGAAAAGGAAAAAGGTCCAGCACTTCAGGTCATTATCTGCAACCGTTTACACAAAACTTGTTTTTTTGTGTGAATCTAGCAAGAAATCCATTAAAGATAATAACTCATTTCATGTTTTGCCCTAGGTGTTTTGGGTTTGGGTCTGTTTGGTTGCTGAGAAAATTTGGGAAAAAAAAAATAAACGTGGGGTTTCATTTTCAATTTTTGAGTGTAGGGAAACCCAGAAACGGAAATAAATTGGTTGCTGAGAAAATTTGGGAAAAAAAGAAATAAACTTGGGGTTTCATTTTCAATTTTTGAGTATGGAGAAACCCAGAAACGGAAATAAAAAAAGTCAACTCACTAAGGTTTTTCTTTTGTTTTGCTTTTCGTTTTCTCAGGAACCAAACTGTGGGCGATTGCGAGGCTTTTCTTTGGTCGAGAGTGGTTTTGTGCTTTGCTTGGGTGGTGGTAAAAAGGTAAGGAAAGAAAAGAAATTGATGTCCTAGAATATTGGAAACTCCATAAATATAAATAGGGGGGCTTTGAAAAATAATATTTTGGGGGATTGGGATGGATTTGGAAGGCTTTACGAGGACTTTACCTTGGACTAGTGGGGCTTTCAGATACGATGAAAAAAAAATTGCGGTTCAAGACATCGTCGAAGCCAGAGATTTAGTATCTCTCATAATATCATACCACCGTGAAAAACACCCAGATCATGCGAAAGGGAATGCATTGGAACGACAGTCTTCTCCATTTTTTTTCAATTCTTTTATTCGTTATAAATTATAATTTTAGAATTTAATTGAGGGTAAATTGGTCTAATAAAAATGTTAGGCCTTCAGAAGAATTATCAAATTTACCCACCCTTCTCGATAATTTTTTTCCCCAGCCTACCCTTAAGGGTAATTCTCCCAAGAAAAAAACTCTTTTTTCTTTCTTGTTGCTTTTCACTTATTAAGGATAATCTTGGTATTTAAACAAAATAAGGCATTTGGAGGAATTATCATAATTTTATCCTACCCTTCACAATAATTATCAAATTTACCTACCCTCACCAGTCATATTTTTCCCCAGCCTACCCTTAAAGGGTAATTCTCCCGTAATTTTTTCAATTAGGAAAAGGACTAAATAAAAATAAATGCATTTTTTAAAAAGAAGCGCCAAACGGGCCCTTAGGAGTCAGCCCTAATCCGTCCATTTTCTATTCTACTGTTTCTCTTCCGCTTCAGCTGCAGTAGCCTCCACCACTCCTGCGCCATGAAGAATCTCATAGCCTTGGGGTTCGAGGGCTCCGCTAATAAGATCGGCATCGGTGTCGTAACCCTAGACGGCACCATCCTCTCCAACCCCCGTCACACCTACATCACTCCTCCTGGCCAAGGCTTCCTCCCCCGCGAAACCGCCCAGCACCATCTAAACCATGTCCTCCCTCTCGTCCGCTCAGCCCTCGACGAGGCCGGTGTCTCCCCTGCCCAAATCGATTGCCTCTGTTACACCAAGGGCCCTGGCATGGGCGCTCCGCTCCAGGTTTCGGCCATCGTGGTCAGAGTACTCTCTCAGCTCTGGAAGAAGCCCATTGTGGCCGTGAATCATTGCGTGGCACATATCGAGATGGGGAGGGTGGTGACTGGGGCGGTTGATCCGGTGGTATTGTATGTCAGTGGAGGGAATACTCAGGTGATTGCGTATAGCGAGGGGCGGTATAGGATTTTTGGGGAGACGATAGATATCGCTGTGGGGAATTGTTTGGACAGGTTTGCGAGGGTTTTGACGCTGTCCAATGACCCGAGTCCTGGCTACAATATTGAGCAGGTATATGGTTGATTTCCACTCTTCTGCAATCAGTTCAAAGGCCGCATTGCTGTTCTATAATTGTGTGTCGTTATTCCATTTGAGATAGTGAGTGGGTTTTGTTTCCAGTTTGCGTGATTATTTGCTAAATGGGGTTTGAGGAAGTAGCTTATTTTTGTATGCCTGGATTATATGCATGGAATTTGTAGATTTGGATCTTCACAGTGATATTTTCAATTATTTCATAGTTATCATGAGATTGTGTGTTTGTACTGGTGTAGAGATTTTTATTTTTAGCCTCTGAACACAATTCCATTCATTTAGTGTTTATTACTTTAGAATAAATAAATAACTTACAAAAAATCTAATTATTACTTAATTTCATGTTTTATAATATTTTGGTAATGAGAAATTGCAAAGTTTTGTTTGGTTCTCAAGAAAATGGAGGAAAGGAAGAGATAATGAGTAATTATTTTTGAGATTTTATCCTTTAAAGAAAGCTGGGTAACTTTTAGCACCTCTTGCTTACCGGTCTAAATTATTTCATATTCTCTGGACTTTGAGGTAATGCTATATATCACATTGTCTTTTAAGTTTATTTGAACATGTAACATATTATGGCTAGGACTGAAGTTAATTTTGCATGTTATAACTAATATAGAGATGAAAGGTATGCAAATATGTCAATAATAATTTTGGTTTTGAAGATGGAGAAATCGAAGTTGAATTATTGGTGGGTAGTCTTATGCATTGGAGATATCGACTTATTTTTAGAGGCTGAACACCATTTTGCTTTTTTAGTTTCAAGTGTTCATTTTTTTTTGATAGGTAAATAAGAGATTGTATTAGAAAAACCTAGAAGAGGCAAAAAGAGTACACACGAAGTATACAAGCAACGCTTAAGAAGTTAGGCAAAAAGAAAGAAGAAAACCTTTCTCCTATCTAGACAAAAGCCACTCAATAAAATCAATCAAGGACAAAAAATGATCCTTTAAATACACCCTACCCCAATTCACAAAAGTGTACAATAAAGAAAGTTTTAAAACTTGGTCGGAACATTCAGTGTTATTGAATATTCTTTCATTTCTTTCCTCCAGGCCTTTTCCTTTCTCTTAGTCACAAAAGCACCATGCCAACCTTTCAAATTCCTTTTGATTGAGGAATGTAGGACCCACTGCACATCAAAAAGAGAGAAAACCAAGCTCCATAGCATTGAAGCCTTCTTACAAAAAAGGATTAAGTGGTCACTGGTTTCCTCTTCCACTTTACGTAAGTAACACCTATTTGGCATATTCCAACCCCTTCTTTTAAGCTGATCAATGGTCAAGATTTTGTTCCAAGACGCTTTCCAAGCAAAAAAGCTTACCCTCATGGGAGCCCAAGATCTCCAAATAATACTCCAAGGAAAAGGGTCACTAGAGGCTTTTGTGAGGTAGCAGTAGAGAGATCTAACAGAAAAGGAGTCGTTCTTGCTATTCTTCCAACTCAAGACATCCTCCACATCTCTATGCAAAACCAAAGAATGGAGTTTCCAGAGCAAGCCCTCCACCTCTTCCATTTCCCAATCATTAAAGTGTCTTGAAAACAAAGGATTCCAACTGGGGGTGTTGAACGTTCAGAAGTTAAAGAATATTTTTGTTTGTAACTTGTGGAGTTGGGCCAAACTGTATGTAGGTGAGGAGGCGTTCTCCCTTATAGGGTTTCTTGAGTGGATGGCTTCCACTTAATGGGAGTTGTTTTTGTTTTGTTGTTTTTGAGGCTTAGTTGCCTTGTATACCCCCTGTATACTTTGTGGCGTCTTGCCTTTTGAATGAATTTCCTTTACTTATCAAAAAAAAAAAAAAAACAAAGGATTCCAACTTCCCACCTTTCCACCCTCCTCCCAAGCATCAAACACCCATTGATCCTTGTTGACCACCAATCAGAATAAGTTAGGGAAAACATCTTTCAAAGCTTGGTCCTCACAGCACAAATCCTTCCAAAATTTGACCTTCCTCCCATTCCCTACGATAAAGCGGGATCTAGAGTGAATGTTTTCCCAATCTTTTCTAATAGCTTTCCTCACTCCCACACTATAGGCTCCCCTCACTTCTCTCGAACACCAACCTCCTTCCTTTACCCCATATTTGTCTATGATGACTTGTTTCCACAAAGAATTCCTCTCTACAATAAATTTCCAGCTCCATTTCCAAGCAAAGCTTTATTTAGGGCCATAAGACCGTGAATACCTAAGCCTCCCTGTCTCATATCAGCACAAACCACACTCCAATTCACCAAGTGCGTCTTTTTCTCTAAGGCGCCACCACCCCCACAGGAAGTTTCTTTGGATCTTTTCAAGTCTTGTATGCACCTTCCGCGGAATGACAAAGAGAGACATAAAGTAAATTGGGAGACTTGAAAGAGTGCTCTTTATCAAGGTAAGCCTCCCCCCTTTAGAGAGATATTGTCTTCCACAAGGACAAACGCTTTCTAAATCTCTCTTCCACTACGTCCCACACCCTTGAGGATTTGAAAGGAGCACCCAAGGGTAGACCCAAATAAGAAGAAGGGAGCTTCCCAATCCTACACCCCAATACCGAAACGATATTCTCCAAAGAATCAACCCTTCCTATAGGGATAGCCTCACTTTTATCTTTGTTCACTTTTAACCCAAAAATTGCCTCAAACCATAAGAACACCCAACTCAAGTATCGTAGCCGCTTACTATTGGCCTTGCAGAATAAAAGGGTATCGTCAACAAATAGAAGATGAAGCAAATCCCTTCCTACTCCATTACCGCTTCCCACCTTAAACCCCTCAATGAAACCCCCACTTCTGGCTCTGAAAAGCAGCTGGCCGAGAATCTCCATGACTAATAAGAAGAGATAAGGGGATAATGGATCACCTTGTCTCAAACCCCTAGTGTTGCGAAAAAAGTCTGAAGGGGTTCCATTAATTAAAATTGAGAAAGTAGTTGTGGAGATGCACCATTTGATCCAATTAATCCACCTCTGCCCAAACCCCATCATGGACATAATTGACAGAAGACATTCTCAGTTGACATGATCAAACACCTTCTCAATGTCCAATTTTAGAAGGAGACCAGAGAGATTATCCTTCAACCTGGAGTCTACAGCCTCATTTGCAATGAGCGTGGCATCCAGAATCTGTCTATTCTGAATGAAGGCATGCTAGCACTCTGAAACCCCAACAGTTAGTTTCAACCTATTTACCACGACTTTGGCAAGTAATTTGTAAAGGCTCCCAACCAAACTTATCGGTCTGAAATCTTTCAACTCTTCTGCACCCCCCTTTTTTGGAATCAGTACGAGAAAAGTGGAGTTTAGACTCCTCTGGAAAGTGCCAAGGCTGAAAAACTCACCAAAAAATGCCATAATCTCAACTTTGGTAAAATCCCAGAAAAATTGCCAAAATGCCATGGTGAAGCCATCTGGACCAGACGCTTTATCTCCAGAGAGGCTGCACAGGGCTTTGAACACTTCCTTTTTTGAGAAAGGCTTCTCTAAACTTTTGGACTTTTCTGTCCCCAGAACACGAAACTGTAAATCCCCAATTCTCGGTCTCCAGTCCTCAATTTCTGATAACAAAGTTCTATAAGCCCTACACACCCCAGACTTGATATCTTCCTCACTAGTAAGAGTGTCCCCATTGATAATCACCTTGGATAAAAAGTTTTTTCTCGCCTTGGCGTTGGCCATCTTATGAAAAAATTTGGTATTCTTATCACTCTCTTTTAACTAGATTTCCCTAGATTTTTGCCTCCAGAAAGTTTCTTCCATTAAAATGCACTTCTTGTACTCCTCCAAATCCCCCATTTGAGCCTCTGCTTCCTCAAAAGACAGGGGATTAACACTCTCCTTTGAATCCTAGAACTGAATTCGAGAGAAGGCCTCAGATTTTCTAGCAGAGACATTACCAAAAACTTCTTTATTCCATATTCTTAGATCTCTTTTAAGAGCTTTCAACTTTTTAGCAAGGCAGTGGCTTTTAGACCTTGCAACCGAGTGCCTTGTCCACCACGCTCTTACTAGCTCTTTGAACCCATCCGACAAAAGCCACATATTCTCAAAGTGGAAGGGAGTCTTGCCTATTTTAACCCCCCCTCCCTCCAAGGAAACGGGACAGTGATCAGAGACTATTCTAGGGAGAGCACATTGAAAGACACCCGAAAAATGATCCTTCCACTCGTTGGAGATTAGAAAGTGATCCAACCTTGAAGCTGCTTGAGAATTAAGACCACCATACCACGTGAACTGACCACCGGAAGAGAGTAGATCCTTTAGACTCAACTCCTCGATGACCTCAGAGAACCTTCTCATCTCTGCTGTTAGATTGAGTCCATTCCTCATTTCCCCTGGAAATCTAATGGAATTGAAATCCCCCCCCCACGCACCAGGGATCATCCCACAGGCCTTTAATAGCACCAAATTCTTCCCAAAACTCCTCTTTTTCCCACAATAAGACTGATCCATAGACACCAGTGAACACCCAAACAAAGGCATCTTCCACATTCCTGAAGCAACCTGGGATGGTGAAACCATCGTGCTCTAGCTCCAAGAGTTCCAAAACCCTTGTTGTCCCAAAAAATCATAATGCCTCCTAAGGCACCCCCAACATCAACTGCACCCCAGTCCATAAACCTTCAAGCGCCTAAGCTTTTCATCACCTTTAACGATATCCCCTGCACCTTTGTTTCTAGAAAACAAACTAAATCTGCCTTTTGAGCTCGAACTATTGAATTAATCATCCTCTTTTTCTCCCTGTCGTTGAGCCCTCTAACATTCCAAGAGAGGATTTTGATCTTCATCAATCCACAGGGATCATTTCCCATTTGTTCCTACCGCTCTTTCTATTCGCAAGCACAAGCTCTCCATAGCTAACCGTACAATCCAATCTCTTAAGTTCCCTTTCAAAGCGTGATGCGAACATCGCTTTCTTCTTTCTCTTTTTACAGAGGGTCCCCACACCAGTCATCTTCTTCAACATCTTTAGCAACAAAACTATTTTTTCTTCTCACCCCTTAACCGACATTCCCAAAAATCTACTGAAATCTTTGAAATTGGAAAGCTCCTTGTTGGAGGACGGATCCTCTTCGGAGGAAGCATTCTTAAGGAAAACCACCTCTGACCCATCTTGCAGAACCATAGATAGAGGCCCCTTTACAGCATCGACCCTTATCTCCAGCGCACCCTCTTCCCACTCAGGGGATCCTCCCCAACGCTTCAGAAACAGTGTTGTCCCTCTGCGATCCTCGCCCAAAGTAGAAGAATCCGACACCCAGAAAGGAGTAGAAGAAGAAGGCCCTTCCCCCCAAGAAGAACGGGACGAAGAAAACGTACCTTGGAATATGAGAACTTCTTCTAAGAGAGCAATGTCTGCTAGAGGTTTCGTGTTCACCTCCAAAGCTGTCGGAAATGACGCACAAGGGTCAAGGCCTTGGGGAGGATCCATCGCCGTGGACGGAAAGCTAGGGCACCGATTGTGAAGAACTTCTTTGGGAGAAGAGTGGAAATTCTTCTTTCCTTTTAAAAGACAGGCTCGACCCACTTCCATCTAGGCTTTGCCTAAGGAAAGCCTTTTAAGGCTTCTTCCAAAAATAGAGCTCGACAAGGCTTAGGATCTAGCAGCAAGGGCCTTTTTCTCTGAGCCCAACAAAGCCCCTAAAGCACCCGCTCCACAAAGCTTCCTTTTTCTTTCTGTACCTGTAGTTGTTCTTGTCAGAATAGGAACAGTGTCTTCTCCCTCTTTTGTAGAGAGCAGCGGGTCAACCATCGACACCTAGCCATCCTCTTTCCCAGAGCAAACTTCAGCTACTCTCGGGAGGGCACGTGACCTGACCTCACCCTCATCCTTTCCCCCTCTTCCTCTGCAACACCATGAAGGTTGCACCTCATTGATCCAAGGAGTATCTCCCACCACAATTGGACTGCGAAACAGGTAGAACCAACCACTACCTGTAGAGAGCTAGGGAAATTCCACCCTCTTACCCCGACAAGGACCTTGGCCCACTACAAGTTCTGGCGTTCCACCGTGTCCTCGTCAACACCCACAAAGCGATCGCAGGTTTCCCCTAAATTCTTGAAAAAACTCATCCCCCAAAGATGCAGTGGAAGACCCAGAATTCTTACCCACACCTCTTGGCTCTTCCTGTCCTCTATGAGACAACCAACAGAAGGGTTCCACCAATCCAATAGGAGGCATTTACCTTTAAACCACTTGACCCCTGAGTGCAACACCCTCTCAGCTTCAACGACATCTTCAAACTCAAAGAGGATAAAAGGACCTCCCAAAAAGAGCCAAGCGAAGTTTTCCTTTCAACATCCAACTAGATTGAGCCCAAGACTTAAGGGAATTGAGGTTCGGGGGCTGATCGGAAAGTCCTCCCATCTCCCCGCCAAGCTCTTCTTCCTTGTTGCTATCGATCACCCCTTTTTCAATTTCTAACCACACAACATTTCGAAGTTCAGCATAACCAGAAAATTCTGCCTCTACTAATGGGTCCTCCTTTCCGACACTGACCCCTTTAAGACCCCTCCCTCTTGAAGAAGAGTTTGAGGACTCCTCTCCCTTTTGGGACAAGGAGAAACCCAGACTTCTTAACTTCCTAGCCAAAAGTTGCCAACCCCCAACCACACTCCTACCTGCCGGCAAAACCAAGGAGAATTTCTTACCTTCCACATCCCAGGCTGTGCAAAACAAAAACTGTCCTGCTTTGTTAGTGCGCAATTCCAACTGATACCTTCTTTCCCCCTCTGCCCAAGCTTTTTTGAAACGTTCCCCTACTTTGAGGCAGCAATAGGTCTCAGCCCCTTCCAAAAGGAAGGTCAAGCCCTTACCACTGAAACGAACCCAAGAATAAATGTTGAGGCCCCTTTCGCAGACTGTTCCGAACACTTTCCCCTTGGCCTTGTTGACTGAAATCTCGAAGGTCTTCGAATCCACTCCAAACCAACACTTTCCACCGGAAGAAACCACAGCCATTGGATAATATATTTCTCTTTTCACCTCCCTTCTTCAATCTGCAATCCAGATGCCCATCACCTGCAAAAGTTATTAACAACTAAAAAACAATGATACCAGCAACAATGGACAGAACTCCTGTCATTTATCTATTTATCTTCTATAGGGAGAAATAAACTATGTAACACCAAAAACTACTGTACATTGCTCAAGGCTTTTGGATAAAAGTGTCTTCCTGTAACATCTAACATGAAGAAACCCCAAAATCACTTTTTTCACAACAAATTCCTCAAGCAATAAGTCACAAGATGCTCTCCCCTAGCCATAAGCTGGCAAGCAGTTTATAGCTTAAGATAAGCTAAGCCAACTACTTCAAGTGTTCATATTTCGCTAGATTTGGGCATTGGAGTTATCGACTATAGTTAAGTGCTTGATACCTTGTGTTTATTTGGTTGAAGTGTCAATATTCATAAGACTAAACACCTCCGCTGTACAAGGAGGACCATACACATAGGCATAAACAAATCTCCTCAAGACCGGACTCAAAAGCCGCTCAATGTTATCCACCCCCACTGAATTACAAATAGAAAGCCAACTAAGTTGAATAACATTAAGTGGAACACCTCTAAAAGCGATGGTACAAGAGACCCACAGGAAGGAATAGGGTGAAGTAGATCCGACAACATCTCTTCCTTTCTCTACTTTTTCTCAAAGATCCTAGCATTTATCTCTTGCCACACAATCCAAAATATAGTAAGACAAGTGATTTGCGAAAGGGTCTTGCCTTTGATGAAACTTCCCAAAGCTCTAAATGAAATAGTCATCATATCACAACTACTCCTAGGCGGAACTCAATCCATCTTGGCTAGATATGTGCAGGGTATAATTTGAGTCCCTGTTTTTTAGAAATCCTGTATTTTATCATGTTTTCAATCCTGATCATATAGAAAAATTGTAATCATAAAATCTTTTCTTGTTTATGGCAAGTTATATACTTGAACATATGATCAGTTGTTGTATTTTGGGTTTTCTGTATGTGGCATGTTATGGAGTGTTCTTCCCCTTCTGATTGGTGCCTTTTCTTTTCCTTCTTCACCAGCTTGCAAAGAAAGGAGAACAGTTTATAGACATTCCTTATGTTGTAAAAGGAATGGATGTCTCTTTTAGTGGACTATTGAGCTATATCGAGGCCACTGCTGTGGAGAAACTACAAAATAATGAGTGCACCCCAGCAGATTTATGTTACTCCCTGCAGGTAGCTGTGCATTTGTGGTTCTTTTTGCTTTTCATTACAATTAACACACATCTCAAAATTAAACTATGTTAGATTGAGGTCATTGTTTTTGTAATTAGAAATATTTGTTTTATACTTATGTATTGTAGTTCTGATGCACTTCCTGCATAATATTTTAATTTTTCATAGGAAACAGTGTTTGCTATGCTTGTGGAGATCACAGAACGGGCAATGGCGCACTGTGATAAGAAAGATGTTCTTATTGTTGGTGGTGTGGGTTGCAATGAGCGATTACAAGAGATGATGAGGGTGATGTGCTCTGAGAGGAGTGGGAGGTTGTTTGCTACTGATGATAGGTATTGCATTGACAATGGGGCAATGATTGCATACACTGGTCTCCTTGCTTATGCTCATGGAGCAACAACTCCTTTGGAGGAATCAACATTCACACAAAGGTTCCGAACAGATGAAGTGCATGCAATTTGGAGAGAGAAAGAAGAATTATCTAACACGAATGGTCTGTTGGAGGGAAGCACCTAAATCAAGTACATTATAAGGTATGATATTACAATATTTGCAAGTATTTTCTAAGATTTGCTTGTTTTAGTTTTGGTAAATTACATTTCTTATTGAAATGAGAAGTGAATTTCATGTGAAAGCATGAATCCGGATGATAGGTAAATGTGATTTATGAAGTGGGAGAAGTGCTTGCCTTAGGCATTCATTGTTTTGGAGCATGGAGGAAGCATCTAGACTATATATATTTTTGTATGCAATTCAAATATAAATTCAAACTTTGTAGGAAATATATTAATAATCTAAAGTATCAATAGAATAATGACTAATTTATTATATGAAATAATATTACGTGATTGTCTTCAGCTCTAAATTTGAAATTGAACACTAGAATAGAGGTTATTTGATGTTTGTATGACTTGTGGAAGTGTCATATATACCTAGAGTACATTTTGTCTTCGCCAGAGTATAAACTATTCTATGGATGAGAATTTAACTTTATTAAACATCTTCTTCTCTCTAGGAGAAGGAGTGTGGAAGTTGTTTCCCAACTGGAAAACCTTGGCCTACACAGGTTTCTAAGCAAGAGCAATTTCTGATCATATAATTCACCTAGTATAGAGAGATTCTATGGGCAAGGTTGCTGACCATGTTTGGAACAACTTTTGCTCCATATGATGGTGGCACTGTCATGAGTGTCTGTGCGATGAGATATGAGTTATTCTGTTTTGAACCTAGAAATGCTGCTTATTTTGTGTTTAGCAATCTATGGCGTTGGTATTTTTTCCTCCTTGCTATAAAGAACTTTGTCATATTGAGTGTGGTGGTGGATGCCTTCTGTTTAATCTACCGTTCCATTACACCTTGAACATTTAAATCTTCTTTAGATCTTTTTATGTGTAGCTCACTTGCTGGCCCTTCCTGAACAATCTTTTATACTCTTCAATGAATAAATTCTTTTGCATTGCAGATTCCAGCTATATCTGAATGCATGCACTGATATTGGATAGAGATACATCTCCTTTGCAGAAGTATTTTCATCATTCAGTTTTTCATAATACTTATGTTCAAGCTCCCTTTACACATTTAATGTGTAAAAAATAGTTACATCAATATCAAATTAGTATTTAACCTAATAAAATTTCTAAAGAAAACGTAAGCTAATTAGATCTCAGACATAATCTTGAAAACTTTATGTTCTATGATATTGTTTTGGTTGAACTGGTACCACATCTATCAGATCTGTTTTATATAACAGTGTATCTCCTGGTTGATGTAATGTAGTTTGTCTCCTATAGGCTATAGTTTGGTTATTTTCTCTGTATTTCTCCTCTTCTTTTATGGGTTTTGTTGTTGAAATCAATGTTTTATCGATACTTCATGAAGAACTTCTTTTCCATGTTGTAATCTTTTGCTATGATTAATGTCAGTTTTTGAATGTCCAAAAGACAACTATTGAACCTAGATTCAAATTTCCTTTTTTCTCTTTCCTTCTTTTTCCTCATTGCTTGGTAATCAGATGTTCTTAAATGTTTTTTTCAAAATCTAATATATATTGTTAGATAGTGTACAATTATTTAGGTTATTTACTTTTCCTTTTCCTTTTCTTTCCTTATTGTATTGTGGGTCCCACTAACATGTATATATATACCCAAGTCCAATGTATATTATTAACAGTTTTTTCAATAACAATAATTAGGGATTCTCCCTTTTCTCTCTTTTCACATGGTATCAGAGCCTAGGGAGAAAAAAAACCCTAATTATTTCCGGTTTATCGTGAATCCATTCTGGGAAATCTTTCAATGACCGTTTCTTTCAAAATCTAATATATATTGTTAGATAGTGTACAATTATTTAGGTTATTTACTTTTCCTTTTCCTTTTCTTTCCTTATTGTATTGTGGGTCCCACTAACATGTATATATATACCCAAGCCCAATGTGTATTATTAACAGTTTTTTCAATAACAATAATTAGGGATTCTCCCTTTTCTCTCTTTTCACATGGTATCAGAGCCTAGGGATAAAAAAAACCCTAATTATTTCCGGTTTATCGTGAATCCATTCTGGAAAATCTTTCAATGACCGTGTTTCATTTCGGTCACCTTTTCCATCTCCTAAATCTTTTCGATCAACCGTATCGCCGTTAGAAAACCCTCACCACCGGCGAAGTCCTTTTCGACACCGACCATACCATGTTTACTCTTCATGAAGAACTTCTTTTCCATGTTTACTCTTTTGCTATGATTAATGTCAGTTTTTGAATGTCCAAAAGACAACTATTGAACCTAGATTCAAATTTCCTTTTTTCTTTTTCCTTCTTTTTCCTCATTGCCTGGTAATCAGATGTTCTTAAATGTTTCTTTCAAAATCTAATATATATTGTTAGATAGTGTACAATTATTTAGGTTATTTACTTGTCCTTTTCCTTTTCTTTCCTTATTGTATTGTGGGTCCCACTAACATGTATATATATACCCAAGTCCAATGTGTATTATTAACAGCTTTTTCAATAACAATAATTAGGGATTCTCCCTTTTCTCTCTTTTCACATGGTATCAGAGCCTAGGGAGAAAAAAAACCCTAATTATTTCCGGTTTATCGTGAATCCATTCTGGGAAATTTTTCAATGACCGTGTTTCATTTCGGTCACCTTTTCCATCTCCTAAATCTTTTTGATCAACCGTATCGCCGTTAGAAAACCCTCACCACCGGTGACTTTTCCGGCGAAGTCCTTTTCGACACCGACCATACCATCAGGTGTGCAAGGAGGAGATCTTTAAGATTTCTCAAAGCACCAGAGGGAGATTCTCAGCCACACGTCGGCCATGCGCGTTTCTTCTCTGGCGGCCTGAACCTCACGCGCCGGCGCGTGAGGGCGCGTGGAGCACTTTCTGGCCACGTGCTTCCACCTCCAGCCTCGCCTGACGCCGTCTAGCCACCCTTCATCTGTGCTTGTGCCATTCGAGCCCTGAAAGTGCATTTTTTGGGGTTTTTTTTGTCTCCGTCGGCTCTTTAAACAGCCTTTCCAACGACCTCCGGTGACTTCCTCTCCACCCCGAGCCCTGCACGTGTCTTAGGAAGTGTTCTTCTACCCTTCCAGTAGTGCCACATTTGTTTTTCTTTACTATTTGGTCTCTCACAATCGCAGATCCTCGGTTTTTCTTCTTTCAGCCGCGATTTGCGGCTGTATTAGGGCTCTCTTCGATCCAAACATATTTCGTTATCCAAATAAGTTGATATGGCTACTAAAAGTTCCACTTTTTCCTCTGTCATATCTGGATCTCCTATGATTACTTCGGAGAAATTGGTTGACAGTGAAAATTATTTGTCCTGGTCTGCCTCTATGGAGCTTTGGTTTATGGGTCAAGGTTATGAGGATCACCTTGTTACGCAGGAGGCGGGATATCCCTAAGGTTGACAGAGTACAATGGAGGAAGATAGATGCACAATTATGTAGTGTGTTATGGCAATCGGTTGATCCTAAGATCCTGCTTCATCTTCGGGCCTACAAAACATGCTTTAAATTTTGGAATCAGGCGAAAGGGCTATACACGAATGATATCCAATATCTTTATAAGGTGGCTTCTTCTATTGTCAATGTCAGACAACAAGACATGGATTTATCTACTTATATTGGCCAGATTGCCTCTCTTAAGGAAGAATTCTTGACCGTGATGCTGCTTACTACTGATGTTGGGGATCAACGAACACAGATTGACAAGTTCTTCATGGTTCTTACGCTAATTGGTCTCCGTCCAGATCTTGAGACCGTCCGCGATCATATTCTTGGCAGTTCCTCCGTTCCATTCTTGGATGATGTGTTTGCTCGCCTCCTCCGTATCTCCTCCACTCAGACTTTGCCATCTGATAACACTTCAGATTCTTCTATGTTAATTTCTCAAACTAACTCTCGAGGAGGACGTAGTGGTAACCGAGGTAGAGGCCAACGTCCTCATTGCACTTATTGCAATAAGCTTGGTCACACTCGTGATCGGTGTTATCAGTTACATGGGCGGCCTCCCCGCACTGCCCATGTGGCCCAGTCATCTGATCCACAACCGCCTCAACCTCCCAGTTCCTCCACATCTCAGGGTATTTCCCTCACTGACAGTGAGTATGATGACTATCTCCGCTATCAGGCCACCAAGTCAGCTTCTGTTGCCCAGATTGGTAATCCTTCTTCTTGTCTTACCCACACATCTTCTTGGGATATTCCAGACTTCAAAAGGGTTATCGTTGTTATTCCTCTGAGACTCATCGCTACTTTCTCTCCGCTGATGTCACTTTCTTTGAGGACTCACCGTTCTTCTCCACCTCTGAGTCTCTTCCTATTTCTGAAGTCTTACCCTTTCCCCTAATCTCCCCACCTGATGCAGTGCCTTCTCGCCCACTTCAGATTTATCATCGCCATCATCGTGTCGTTGTTCCTCCTTCTTTGGCCGAGGTACCTGCTGACTCACTTCCTATCCCTTCGGCTTCTCCTGCCCCGGCTCTGCCTCCTTTTGCTGGCTTACCCATTGCTCTTCGGAAAGGTAATCGATCTACTCGTAATCCTCATCCCATTTACAATTTTTTGAGTTACCATCGATTATCTTCACCCTATTCTGCATTTGTTTCTGCTATATCTTTTGTTTCTCTTCTCAAGAGCACCCCTGAGGCTCTTTCCTATCCAGGCTGGCGACAGGCAATGGTAGATGAAATGACTGCTTTACACTCCAATGGCATTTGGGATCTTATTGTTTTACCCTCTGGTAAATCTACAGTTGGTTGTCGTTGGGTCTACACAGTTAAAGGTTGGCCCTGATGGTTAGGTTGATCACCTTAAAGCTTGCTTAGTTGCTAA
This sequence comes from Vitis vinifera, assembly GCF_030704535.1. Classification (NCBI taxonomy): domain Eukaryota; kingdom Viridiplantae; phylum Streptophyta; class Magnoliopsida; order Vitales; family Vitaceae; genus Vitis; species Vitis vinifera. The sequence continues at coordinate 24,178,421 of NC_081809.1, forward strand.
AGGCTACTCAGTTTTATGGTTCTAATTATGGTGACAATTTCTCTCCTGTAGTCAAGATAGCTTCTGTTCGTCTATTGCTCTCCATGGCTGTTATGCGTTCTTGGCCTCCTTATTAGTTAGATATTAAAAATGCTTTCCTTCATGGGGATCTTGCTGAGGAAGTTTATATGGAGCAACCACCTGGTTTTGTTGCTCAGGGGGAGTCTAGTTTAGTGTGCCGGTTACGCCATTCTCTATATGACTTGAAACAATCTCCTCGAGCATGGTTTAACCGTTTTAGTTCTGTTGTTCAGGAGTTTGGCATGTTCCGCAGTACAACAGACCATTCCGTTTTCTATCATCATAACTCTTTGGGGCAGTGTATTTATCTGGTAGTTTATGTGGACGATATTGTCATTACAGGCAGTGATCAGAATGGTATTCAGAAACTAAAACAATACCTTTTCACCCACTTTCAGACTAAAGACTTAGGGAAACTCAAATATTTCTCTATATGACTTGAAACAATCTCCTCGAGCATGGTTTAACCGTTTTAGTTCTGTTGTTCAGGAGTTTGGCATGTTCCGCAGTACAACAGACCATTCCGTTTTCTATCATCATAACTCTTTGGGGCAGTGTATTTATCTGGTAGTTTATGTGGACGATATTGTCATTACAGGCAGTGATCAGAATGGTATTCAGAAACTAAAACAATACCTTTTCACCCACTTTCAGACTAAAGACTTAGGGAAACTCAAATATTTCTTAGGGATTGAGATAGCTTAATCCAGTTCCGGTGTGGTTCTTTCCCAAAGGAAGTATGCTTTAGACATCTTGGAAGAAACCGGTATGTTAGACTGTAAATCGGTAGACACTCCTATGGATCCAAATGTCAAACTTGTACCAGGACAGGGGGAGCCTTTAGGAGATCCTGGGAGTATCGGCGACTTGTAGGTAAACTGAACTACCTCACCATTACTCGTCCAGACATTTCTTTTCCTGTAAGTGTTGTTAGTCAATTCCTACCGTCACCATGTGATAGCCATTGGGATGCTGTAATCCGCATTCTTCGATATATCAAAAGCACACTAGGCCAAGGTGTGTTGTACGAGAACAGAGGTCATACCCAGGTTGTTGGTTACACAGATGCAGATTGGGCTGGCTTACCCATAGATAGACGTTCCACTTCCGGGTATTGTGTTTTTATTGGAGGTAACCTAATATCCTGAAAGATTAAGAAACAAGATGTAGTGGCCAGATCTAGTGCTGAAACCGAGTATCGAGCTATGGCTCTGGCAACATGTGAACTCATATGGCTGAAACATCTTCTTCGGGAGTTGATATTTGGAAAGGATGAACAGATGAAACTCATTTGTGACAACCAAGCCGCTTTGCATATTGCATCCAATCCAGTCTTCCATGAAAGGACCAAACACATTGAAGTTGACTGTCACTTCATTAGAGAGAATATCGCATCAGGATGTGTGGCGACTAGTTTTGTCAATTCAAATTATCAACTAGCAGATATTTTTACTAAATCTCTCAGAGGTCCTAGAATTAAATACATTTGTAACAAGCTTAGTGCATATAACATATATGCTCCAGCTTGAGTCCAGCTTGAGGGGGAGTGTTAGATAGTGTACAGTTATTTAGGTTATTTACTTTTCCTTTTCCTTTTCTTTTCTTATTGTATTGTGGGTCTCACTAACATGTATATATATACCCAAGTCCAATGTGTATTATTAACAGTTTTTTCAATAACAATAATTAAGGATTCTCCCTTTTCTCTCTTTTCACATATATTACCCATCTTGTTTTGATCCAGATTCAGTACTTGCAGTAGCTTGGAAGATTAAAAACTACTCAATGAAGTTCCCATGAAGGTAATATGATTAAGCCCCTTGGGGTTCTGTATCAATTTGTTGCCACTAGTTTGTCAAAAAATATCAATTGATGGAAAAAGGACTCTTTTTTGAAGATTATTTATAATTGATATTTAAAAAGGAAAAGAAAAAAAAAAAAGTGTAGAGGCCATTGATGTCTCTTGTGCTTCTTAGGGCCAGTATTATTGCTGTATAATTATTTTCCTGATGAGATTTCCCATTCAGCCTGTTTGAACACTGAAGTTTTGTGCCTAAAATATGATAGTGATGAATTTTTTTTCCTTATTTTCTAGTGTTTTTCTCATCCATCTTCTTCCCAGGCCCCTAATGTTAATAAAGGGTAACCCATTTTTTTAATGGCCTGATCCTTCTTGAAAAATCCAAAACTGAAACAAAAACAAAATACAAAAAGGATGGACATCACAGTGGCCATGTGTGACAGAGAAGGTGGTGGTGAATGTGAGGAAGAAGATGAGTGAAAAATGAGAACCCTCATGGAGAAAATGAACATTAGTGGGAATCATTGAAGATTAGGGTTTGTGCGCCATGTGGAAATGAGGAAGAAGAAAGCCTTTTAACTTATCAAAATGAATTAAGTTTAATTTAAAGCCAATTGGGATTAGTTTATGACCGATTGAAGTTAATTAGAATTAAGTTGTAAGTATATTAAAAATGAATTCTCTGAGCGCATAAATTGACAGTATCTTCACCCTCTTTCGGTATTGAATATATATTAGCCATCATGTTTTGATCCATATTGAGTACTTGAAGTAAATTGGAAGATTAAAAATTACCCTATGAAGTTCAGATGAAGGCAGTATGATTAAGCCCCTTGGTGTTCTGTATCGATTTGTTGCCACTAGTTTGTCCAAAAATATCAATAGATAGAAAACGGACCTAATTTTAAAGGCTATTTATAATTAATACATAAAACAGGAAAAAAAGAAAATTAGTGTAGAGGCTATTGATATTTCTTGTGCTTTCTAGGGCCAGTAATATTGCTGTATTATTATTTTCCCTTTTTATATATCCCATTTAGCCTGTTTGAGCTTGAGTTTCATGTATAACAATATCCATGGTGATAATGATGAAGTGTTTTTCTTAGCTATCTTCTTCTCATGTCCCTAATGTGGTAAAGGCTGTAATTTAATAAGGGATGATCCTTTGCTTTTTTAATGACCTGATCCTTGAAAAATCCAAAACAAAAATAAATGAAAATGAAAACCACAGAGGAGAAAATGAACATGAGTGAGAATCATTAGAGATTAGGGTTTGTGCATATGTGGAAATGAGGAAGAAGTCTAATTTTGAGTCAATTGGGATAATAAGTTGATGACTAATTAAAGTTTTTTAGAATTAATATGTAAATAGAATAAAAATTACTTTTCGCGTATTCTGAGCCCCTTGTTTTGTCCTCTTCTCTGGTTGCTTAGCAACTAAGCAAACCCAACTTTTGCAGTGAAAGTAGTCCACTTGAGTGTTCACAACTTTACACTTCACCCATTGAAGTTAAAATACCAGTAAGAATTGATGATGAGATGTGCCAAAGTTAACCTAGCTTGAGGCCTTCTCAGTATGCCATTGGTTCCAAGCTTAGAGTCCTGTGACTTTTTCTGTTGCATCCAACCATCTGTGACCACATCATCAACCTCACCTAGGCCCTCCCGCAAATAATACTGAAATAATCGGTTCTAGAAAGTCCCCAAAGGAACCTAGGCAAGCAAGTCGAAAAGTCACCCAAGTCAAGTCAAGCATTGATACTGTACTGGAAAAGAGATTGGGAACCCGCCATGAAACATCCTCTTCATCCTAAATATCAAGATTACCCTTGTAGATCAAGTGCGAGCCACCCCACCCATTCCCTCTCTGCTCTCAAAAGAGATTCTAGATTGCTTGAATGCTCCTCTACTTAGTCCCCCACGCTCACATTCAACTTCAGCAACCTCAGATCTGAGAGGAAAAAAGAAAGTGTAGGCTGGAAGTGTAGTGTGTGATACTGTGATTGGCAATGGAGAAAGAGGGAGTTCCTGCAAAAGGGGGCATTTTAGCGAGTATTTCGAATAAGAAAGCCAAAGTGAATTCACTCTTCAAATCTTTCTCTGAGTCCATCACTGGAGCGGTTTGGGGGCTCAAGTCGTTTGTAACCTCTCGCAGTGAAAAACCTGGGGAAGTGCATTCAGGGGTCAACACCCAGGTAGACAACTCCTCAGAAAAGAAAGTGGTGGTTCAGGTGGCTGTTGAGGAGGGAGAGAAAGTGATTGTTCCGGTGGCTCCAGAGGAGGGAGAGAAAGTGGTGGGTCAGGTGGCTACTGAGGAAGTTCAGGTGGCTCCTGAGCAGGAGGAGAAAGTGGTGGTTCGGGTGGCTCCAGAGGAGGGAGAGAAAGTGGTGGGTCAGGTGGCTCCTGAGGGCGAGAGAGTGATGGTTCAGGTGGCCCCTAAGGAGGGAGAGAAAGGGGTGGTTCTGGCGGCTCCTGAGGTGGGAGAGAGAGTGGTGGTTCTGATGGCTCTTGAGGAAGGAGAGAAAATGGTGGTTCTGGTGACTCCTGAGGGAGAGAAAGTGATGATTCAGGTGGCTCCTAAGGAGGGAGAGAGAGTGATGGTTCAGGTGGCCCCTAAGGAGGGAGAGAAAGGGGTGGTTCTGGCAGCTCCTGAGGTGGGAGAGAGAGTGGTGGTTCCAATGGCTCTTGAGGAGGGAGAGAAAATGGTGGTTCTGGTGGCTCCTGAGGGAGAGAAAGTGATGATTCAGGTGGCTCCTAACGAGGGAGAGAAAGGGGTGGTTCTGCTGGCTGCTGGGGGAGAGAAGGTGGTGGTTATGGCAGCTCCTGAGGTGGGAGAGAGAGTGGTGGTTCCGATGGCTCTTGAGGAGGGAGAGAAAATGGTGGTTCCGGTGGCTCCTGAGGGAGAGAAATTGATGATTCAGGTGGCTCCTAAGGAGGGAAAGAAAGTGATGATTCAGGTGGCTCCTGAGGAGGGAGGGAAAGTGAGGGTTCTGGTGGCTCCTCAGGAGGGAGAGAAAGTGGTGGTTCTGGTGGCTGCTGAGGAGGGAGAGAAGATGGTGGTTCTGGTGGCTCCTGAGGAGGGAGGCAGAGTGGTGGTTTCGATGGCTCTTGTGAAGGGAGAGAAAGTGGTGGTTCCGGTGGCTCAGGTGGCTCCTGTACCAGCAAAAGAGAGCATTTTGGTGCGTGTGTGGAAAAAGATGGATGAGGCTTCCACTTGGGCGAAAGCCAAAGTGAAGTCCGCCTTGAAGCTCTTCTCTGAGTTGATTACTAATACTGTTCTGCGGCTCAGGTCGTTTGTCACCTCTTGCCCTGAAAAACTCAGGGAAGTGCTTCCAGGGATCAACACCCAGATAGACAACTTGTCTGAAAAGAAATTGGTGGAGGTTCGGGGGGTTCCTGAAGAGGGTTCCCTTCCGCATGAGATGAAGATGCTGGTTCAGAAGGTGAGGAAGCTGGTGGAGCAATGGTTCGGGCCTGACAGCAGCCCTGAAATGAAGCATGTAGGCTTCAAATTGAGATGGTCTCTTGATTTGGTTCAGGGGTTGATTGAGTTGTGTGAGTATCTTAAGCAGCCTGCGGTCCTCATATGGTTTCTTCTTCTTAATGGATATAGGATGTACCGCGGTAGCAACAGAGCAGGTGGAGTTGAGATAGTTTCAGTGCATGAAGGTAGAGCTTCCATGGCCTTTGGTACTCTTGCAACTCTCGTTTTATCTCCTTTGAGGTCAGAGTGTGGTTAGGTTTTGGAGTTTGGGGCCAAAACCTCATGGCAAAACAAATATCAAGCACCCTCTTTTAACAAAATAGCCCTCTTGTTTGCCTTAAGGAGTGGCTACAATAAATGTTATTCAAAAAAGAAAAGAGGAGATTTGGCTCAAAATGAGAGGTTTTCTGGGTTTGTGCGAAGTTCAGCTTTTGTTAGTATGTGTGAAGCTGTCTTGTTGATGGGTATTTTTGCAGCTACGTCTTCCCTCAGATGGGATTTTGCACTGTAAAATTGTGAAATCATTCTACTGTCTTTTCAATGTACAGAGTTGTGTTCCTATTGCCATTTAAAATAACTTGAGATCAAATTGAAGATAAATTTGGAACTCATAGGGGAAAAGAAAGGTAAGATTTAGCCATTAGTTTGGCAAATTTTGGAGAAATTTCAACACAAACAGGACCTAGGATGGGATCTACCAACGGTGTTTGTTTTTTGTTTTTTTTTACTTAATTCTAAATAAAACTTAAAACTAAATAATATTTAATAGTATTAAGTAGTATATTATTTATTTTTGTAATATTTTATTTTTATTACGTGTTAAAATATATATATATATATATATATATATATATATATATATATATATATATATATATATATATATGATCAATATATTATTTTTTTTATTTAATAAAAAATTTATAATAAATTAAAAATAAAAAACAAAAAATTTAGAGTTGAAAAGCAAATTATTTGATAATAATAAAGTTTTTTATTTTATAAAAATAAAATATCAAATAAGCAAATAAATTGTTGATCAATTAATTGATTTTCAATATTATTTATAAATTTTTTAATATGAAACCCTAAAATCATACTTCATTTTTTAGCTTCTTAAAAAACTTCTTTACTTCACTCTTATATATATATATATATATATATATATATATATATATATATATATATATATATATATATATATATTTTGTTGTCTATCCTAACTTTAGGCATTTTACATTAAAACAATATAATTTTGGCTATTTATATGTTCTATTTTTGTAGATTTAACTGTATAATTTTAAAAATTTTCCTTTATTTATTTATTATTATTTTTTTTTTACTTTGTTGCCTTTTGATTTTTAATTTACTAAAAAATATTTTTAAAAAACAACTACTATGTAGTTGTGGATATACATATTTAACAAAAAAAATGAATTTTTAAGTATGTTGAAAAGTAATTTTAATAACATATTTAATTATTTTATATTTAATATTGATTGACGAAGCCATGATAAAAACAAAATTTATTAACCCATTAATATTGTCAATTTTATTGAATAGCAGAGATTTAACTTTGAAATAAAATTTAAGTATTTAAATACATTCACATTTCAGTAACCATATACTAGCTCTAGGATTATCACACATTCACACCCATACAAAACCTAATTATGATGTAAATTAACTAGATGAACCTATAAAGCCTTTTCAACTTCTCAAATTTAATTATTGCTTACATTGCTGTGTTTTTGGGGAAAATCCGGTATCAAGTGTATTTTTTGAAAGTATTATAAGTAATTTTTTAAAATTATAAACTTTGTCAAATGATTTATCCTTATTAGATAATTGTTTTTTAAAACAGTTTTTCATTCTTTAGAACAAAATAAATAGAAAAATATGGTTGATAACCATAAAATAGAAAACGGTTTCCTATTGAGAAAAACAAAAAACACGATATTTTTAAAGAAAAACTTTTAATTGTTTTTAATTGTATTTACTTGTTTTCTTAGAATTGTTTTTAAAAAATAATTATATAAATATGAAGAATGAATAAAAATAAAATATTACATAGAAAAAATATTTTTAAAACATATCTAAAAATAGAAAAAAATAAGGTTAAAATCATTTTAAATTTTCAAACAAACTTTAATTTTATAAAACATTAGAGAATGATTTTTGAAAAAATGTTTTAAGAAACTGTTTTTTAAAATTATTTTCTAAAATAATTTTTAAACCGATTTCTTATTTTATTTTATTTTAATTTTTTTTTTTTAAAATCATTATGAAATGGACTCTTAGTTTAATTTATAGCTAATTAGGATTGGTTTACGATTAATTGAAGTGAATTAAAATGATTTATAACTAGATTAAAAATTAATTTTCTCTCAGGCATGAACTAACAGCATCTTCATCTTTTTTTGCTTTTGTTTTGTACTCTGGTGGCTTGGCAACCAAGCAACCTTACTTTTGCTGTGAAGTGGTCCATGTGAATGAGTGTTCATCATATACAAGTACATTTTTTGTCCCTACTTTTGCTGTGAAGTGGCCCATGTGAGTGAGTGTTCATCATATACAGATGCTGCCTACTCGGATGCCATTGGCTTAGAGACCTGTGAGTTTTCCTGCTTCATCCAATCCTCTGTCAACACATGATCAAGCTCTCCAAATAGTAGGTTCTAGAACTCCCCAGAATGAACCTAGTAAAGCCAGTGAAACCAAACACCCAAGTCAAGTCCAGTCAAGCTCTTTATTCTGTACTGGAGAGGAATTCGGAACCACCCAAGAAATATCATCTCCCATCCTAAATATCAAGATTACCCTTGTAGATCAAGTGTGTGCCACCCCACCCACTTCCCTCCCTGCTCTCAGAAGAAGATTCTAGATTGCTTCAGTGCCTCTTTACTTAATCCCTCTCACTCACATTCAACTTCACCAAGCTCAGATCTGAGAGGAAAAACAGAGTGAAGGGTAGAAGTGTAGTGTGTGTGTCTGATTAGCAATGGCGGGAGGGGGAGGGGGAGAGGGAGAGGGAGGCCCAGCAAAAGAGAGCATTTTTGTGAGTGTTTCGAACAAGATAGATGAAGCTTACAATTGGGTGAAAGCCAAACTGAATTCACTCTTCAAGCTCTTCTCTGAGTCCATCACTGAAGCTCTTCTGGGGCTCAGATCTTTTGTCACATCTTGCTGTGAAAAACTCAGGGAAGTGCTTTCAGGGATCAACACCCAGCTGGACAACTTGTCTGGGAAGAAAATGGTGGTTGGGATGGTTCCTGAGGAGAGTTGTCTTCAGGGTGAGATGAAGATGCTGGTTCAGAAGATGAGGGCGTCGGTGGAACAATGGTCGGGGGTTGGGAACAGCCCTGAAATGAAGGCTGCACACCTGACATCGAATTGGTTTCTTGATTTGGTTGAAGGGTTCATTGAGTTGTTGGAGTATGCCTACAAGCAGCCTTTGACCCTCATACCTGTTCTTCTTGAAGGCTATTTTATATACCGAAGCAGTTACAAGAAGGCTGGTGGAGTGAGGAGAGCTATGAGGGGTCAAGGGAAAGCTGCCATGACCATTTTTACTCTAATAAATTTGATTGTATCATCAACTATCCTCTTCTAGTTTAGGGTGAGGTTTATGTAGGGTTCATGTGAAGCTGAGCTTTTGTTAGGATGTCTGAAGTTGTCCCTTCCTGTGTTGTGTCATGTGTGTTGATGACTGTAAAAATTACTACTATATTATAATAAATTGTAATACATCTCTGATGTCTTTTCATATTGATCTGGATGGACTGAGTTGTGTTCTTATTGCCATTTGTGTCTCAAGTGGCTTGTTGAGTTGAGATCAAATTGGTGATCAATTTGGGTTGAGGAATGGGGATCTCACATGGTAATGAAAAGAAAAAGTTGGGGGGGGGGGGGGGGGGGGGGGGGGGGGAGGGGGAAAGTGAAAAACTTAACTTAAAAGCTTTACTTTCAATCATTTTGCATATTGGTACCATTATTTTTTAAAATATTTTCTAAAAAAATAAGTGAAATCAATTGAAAATAATTAAAATATGTTAAAAAAAAAAAATCACATTTCTGTAATAATTTTCGAAAATGATTGATAATCAGATGTGTTTTCATATTTTTTTGCTTCTTAAAAATACAAAAGTATTCTAAAATTAGTTGCATTTTTTATTTTTTATCCTAAATGATTTGAAGCTATAGGGTTAAATATTGAACAAGCTCGAACTTAAGACCTCGGTTTATTGTTGAAGGGCACTACTACTGAGTTAGATTCCAAAACCAATATAAGGCTCTTCGAATTCTAAATTCCACCCTTTTGATGTTTTCATTTTCTTTTTAACCCTTGATCAATCTTCAATGATCTTAATTAAAAGTGCCAAAATCGAAAACCTAAACCCTAATAAACTAATGGGCCTAATTTGAACTCATGAATAATGACATGATAATAACACAACCAACACAATTTAGAATCGTTATAAATTGTAACTTTAATCTCTATTTATTCCATTGTATACAAAGTCTAGAATCGTTACACAAAACCTAATCCAATTATGTATGACCAATCACAATTTACCTCATGGACCTCCAAAACATATTGGATTTTTGTGGTGTTAAAGATGAACCCCACATTGTACCATAAGATGAACCCAATGGGAGGATTAGCTTCATCACACTCACTGCATACTTGTGCTCACTATGCATTATCAATAGTGTAACTAGCTAAATTCACGACAATTTGATTCGATGAGATTATTACTTTTCAGATTGTTTTTCTTGTCTCTCAAAAACTTTGGACTTTAGTGTCTAATAGAAAATTATTTTTTAAAACAATTTTCCATATATCTTTAAAGACAAAAAAAAAAAAAAAAAAAATTCTAAATTAAAATACACAACAATCAAACTTTAATTGAAACTCGGATTTTATTTTTTTTAAGTTCTTAGGTATATTGCATAGAATATTCCAAGAAATAATTGAAAATATAGAAAATACTTCAAGAACTTTTACATTATACATAAGTAGATAATTCCTTGTTTGAGAACTATTTTATTAAATATTGTTTTTCGAAAATATAACGAAATAGACCCTTAGTATTAAACAATTGTGAGTTTAATACTATTATTCAAGCACATATTCTTGTTAATGGAATAGATATAAAATTAGACATGTACATATACCTTGAACATCATGCATGTTAATATGGAACGGTTGTTCTTTATATATCCAAGTCATGTTAATAACTACGTCAAGAGGAATGCATATATTAGAATTCGCACATTTAATCAAGTTTGATTTCAATCAAATTAGGATTAGTTAAATAGTTTAGAGATTAATTATAATTAATTAGAATTAATTTATTAGTAAGGTAAAAATTAATTTTGATCTAGCATGTTGAATATTTTTCATTCTTTTTCTATAATTGCCCCTCAACCAAACAACCATACTTTTGAAGTAGGTCATCCCAGTGTCAAACTAAAGTTATTGAAGTCACACTAGACTATACCTTGTTGGGCCAATCAAACCATCAAAATTTCTCTAATATTGAGTAACTTTTTATAATTTTTGTTTTTCTTTCTTCACTATTTTTAAGAATTATTACATACTTGAAACTTCTTATCTTTTAGGACATTAAGTTTTAATACCACATCTTTTTATTTTTATTTATTTATTTATTATTTTTTAAAGTCTTTCTATCTTTACAATTAATAACTATTTTTTCATTTCTTGTAGACTCTTAAGTTTCTAGGTACTAACTTTTTTTCACATCCATTATTTTTAAATTTATAAATCATACATGTATAGGTACCGTATGGTAGAAACATAATACTCTTTATAAATTAATAAATTATTCATTTATTAATAAATCAATAACCACTCTAAGAAAATAATTTCCCTCAATCCCAAGAGTATTAATATTTTATGGGGGTTTTACCATATATATTTATAATGAAGTTTAGCTTTTGCATGCTTTTATGACAAAAAATATTAAAATAATAAAATGATAAAATATAAAGCCAGAAAAATATGAATTAAATAAATAATGAACTTTTGTTTCATTCTTAATATATGATATATCTTCTTTATAATTAAATATATAATTTTATTATTTAATAAAATAAAAAATATTAATACATTTACATTTCATCTTTGTTATGATTTAATATAGTAATATTAAAGATATTTTAAGTTTTTTAATTATATATATTAAACTTTCTATAATTATTTTTAATCTTAATAATATATAAATTATATATTCATGATGTTATATTATCATCACGGTTCGTTCACAGTTCCATCGATCCATCCATTGAATTGTGACTTTGTAACTTTTTCAATTCAATTGTCATCATAGTTCCGAAAACATTAATTCAAACTCATCAAGTTATTAACAATTTTTTCAATTCAATAATCGATTTGGTTTTCAAACATTGGCTCAAACTAAGGGTGACAATTCGTGCTAACGGGTCATGTTTGTATCATGTCAAAGTTTAAGCATTAATTCTACAATGTAGGTCAACTCAAGCAAGGTAAGAATAATATTTGAGTTAAAAATATAAACTCAAATACAACTTAATTATTAAACATATAACAAACCATGTAACCAATTTAACAATAAGGCTCTCATATTTAGTAATGTGGTTGAATTAAGTCTTGTATAAGTCTATATGATTAATATTTCGATCCGTCATACTTATCATTCGATTGACCTATTTATTTAAAACAAATTTAAAATGAATCATATATATAAGTTAAACATATTAGAATTATATTAGATTAATCAACATGATTATTAAATATATCAATTCAAGTTAAATTTGCATTATTCATGTTGGCCTAAAATTAACCTATCTATTAAACAAGTTATACCGTTCGAATTTGACCCAATCATGATTATACATAATTATAATCCATGAAAAATGTGTTAAATTTGAATCATGTTGATGAATCGTATCAAGCTTTGTTACCCTTAATTCAAACTCATTAAATTAAAAGTTCAACTAAAGTATTGATAGGTATCTTTTTGACACCATACAAAAAATTATCACCAATAAAAAAATGTTACCTAAACAAACAATTCCTTTGCTTCGTATATATTTTGGGTTTGATATTTTTTTTATCTTTCATGTAATCTTATTACCTTATACTTAAGTTATCTTTATTCAATAATCTATATTTTCAGTATACACATGAATGAATAACAAGCTCGATAGGAGCCCAATTGATGCGACAATATTTTCTTTCAAGTTATTTAGAAAAAAAGAAATAAAAAATGAAGAGATCGGATATGCCTTTGGAAAGGTAACTGAGCTTGCTGTTTTGTGAATATGCCATTGGTTATAATTAAAGAGTCCTTCTGCTGCATCCAATCATGTGGCAATACTTCCTGCCATACAAATGCCCAAACACCCACGTCTAAGTAAAGCAGTCACTCAGTGCAGGAAAAAGCTAGGTGTAAGTTGGGAACTAAACACCCTAGACTAAGCAAAGCACTCAAATCGTACTGGAAAAGTTTGGGCTTTGTAGATTACCTTTGTATCAAGATTATCTTTGTAGATCAAGTGTGTGCCACACCACCCAATCCCTCCCTGCTCCAGAAAGGAAGATTCCAGATTTCTTCCATGCGTCTTTATTTAATCCCCCACAGGACTCATTCAACTTCAGCAGTGGCCATCCTCAAATCTGAGAGGAAAAACAAAGTGAAGGTTAGAAGGGTGGTGTGTGTGTGATCAGCAATGGAGAAAGAGGGAGAGGGAGTCCCAGCAAAAGAGAGCATTTTAGTGACTGTTTTGGACAAGATAGACGGGGCTTGCACTTGGGTGAAAGAAAAAGTGAAGTCAGTCTTCAGTTTCTTCAGTGGAGCTTTTCGAGGGTTGAGGTCGTTTTTCACCTTTTCTTCTGAAAAACCTGAGGAGGTGCTTTCAGGGAGCAACACCCAGATAGACAAATCCTCTGAAAAGAAACCGATGGTTCAGGTGGCTCCTGAGGAGGGAGAGAAAGTGGAAGTGGTGGTTGATCAGGACGCTTCTGTCCCAGCAAAAGACAGTTTTTTTGTGCGTGTTTGGAACAAGATACATGAAGCTTGGACTTGGGTGAAAGACAAAGTGAAGTCAGTCTCGAAGCTCTTCATCACTGAGTCCATCACAGAAGTGCTTTCAGGGATCAACACCCAGCTAGACAACTTGTCTGGGAAGCCAAGGAAGGTTGGGGAGGTTCCTGAGGAGGGTGGTCTTCTGGATGAGATGAACAGGCTGCTTCAGAAGATGAGGAAGTTGGTGGATCAATGGTTGGGGGTTGGGAACAGCCTTGGAATGAAGGCTGCACGCCTGACAGTGAATTGGCTTCTTGATTTGGTTGGAGGGTTCATTGAGTTGTTGCAGAAAGCCATTAAGGAGCCTTGGACCCTCATACCTGCTCTTATTAAGGGTTTTTTGCTATTCCTCAATTTCAAGAAGGTTGATGGAGTGATGAGAGATGTGAGGTGTAAAGAGAAAGCTGACATGGCCATTTTTACTCTAATACATCTCATTGTACCATCAACTAACCGCTTCTAGTTTAGGGTGAGGTTTATGTAGGGTTTATGTGAAGTTGAGCTTTTCTTAGGATGTGTGAAATTGTTCCTTTCTGTGTTGTGTGTTTCTGCTTGTTTTGAAAATAATTGATAATGAGATGTGTTTTCCTATTTTTTGCTTTTAAAAAAATGATTTGAATATATGGGGTTAAATGTCGAATGGGCTCGAAAGTAAGACCTTGGTTCATTTTTGGAGGGCCTTTACTTTTGAGCTAGATTCTAAAGCCAACATAAACCTCTTAGAATTCCAAATTCTACCCGTTTCATATAGACACTCCATGGTTGTTTCCTTCTTTCATTTTCTTTTTAACCCTTTTAAACCTTGATCAATCTTCATTGATCTTAATTAAAAGTGCCAAAATCGAAAACCTAAACTCTAACACTATAACGGACCTAATTTGAACTCATGTATTATGATACGGTGATAATAACACAATAACAATAATTTAAGATAAAGTTCAACTTTAATACTTATTTATTCCATCGCATACAAAGTCGAGGATCGTTGCACAAAATCTAATCCAATTATGTCATTATCAATCACAATTTACCTCATGGACCTCTAAAACATATTAGATTTTTGTGGTGTTAATTAAGATGAACCCCACCTTGTACCATAAGATGAACCCTATGGGAGGACTAGTTTCATCACTATACTTGTGCTTGCTAAGCATTATCAATAGCATAACTAGATAACTTAGTAAATATGGATGGTGGCTAGTATTCAACCAGCTTTTATTTTTCATCAGATGAGATTATTACTTTCCAAATTGTTTTTCCCCATCTCTCCAAAACTCTAGATTTTAGTGTCTAAAAGAAAATTAGTTTTAAAACAATTTTCTATATATCTTTGAAGGCAAAAAAAAAAAAAAAAAAAACAATTTTCTAAATTAAAATACAAGACAATCAAACTTTAATTGAAACTCTGGATATTTTTTTAAACAACTTTTTTTTTTTAATTTTTAGGTATTTTGTATAGAATATTTTAAGAAGTAATTGAAAAATATAACACATACTTTAAGAACTTTTATATTATACATAAGTGGATAATTCCTTGACAAAGAATTTTGCTTGGGAAACAATTGGAAACTATTTTATTAAAATATTGTTTTTAGAAAATATGGCCAAATAGACCCATAGTATTAAACAATTGCAAGTTTAATACTACTATTCGAGCACATATTCTTGTTTATGGAATAAATATAAAATTAGATATATACATAATGTTTGAAAAATTGGAATTTTTCGTCAAAATATCAGTGAAAAATCGGTTATCAGTGATGGCCAAAATGAAATCGGCCATCGATAATCAGTTGGGCGAAAAATTTGCAAAATCATCGATATATTAGCAGAAAAGCGAAATATCAAGGATAAAATTGAGAGTGGGACAACATGCGCATGGGGGATAAGGGATAACGACATCAAAAGATCTTGAATAGATTCATATTTTTAAGAAAAAAAATGACAAAAACACATTTGATTATCAATTATTTTCAAAACAAGTTGTTTAAGATCTTGGATCACTTTTCCTCCTCTAAATCTTTATATCCTTCTCCTTTAAGTTGCTTTGAAATGCAAGTTAAAAAGTAAAAAAATTCACAAAGTGTTTGAGCTATAAATTTATGGCATCATTGTTAGAACTCTGATTGTCATTGCAATGAGTTACTACAATTTTGTTGATTGTTGGCTTCATTTATACTTCATTTCCATTTGAGGAGATAAAAAAATATTACAAATAGGGATCAACTATTAGGGTTATTGAAGATAATCCAGTTTTGACCCGCTTAATATCTAATAAGGTTTTTGGGTTCTCGATCATAAGGAGTTGAATGTGAATTCAATTATGAAATATAGTTTTTTGTTTTTGGCCCTTTTATTTTTTATTTTTAATGTATATTTATGCACAAAAATAGTATAATATTCTTAGTTTTCTTTATATCAGAAACAAAAGATATATTAATTATGAAGATTTCATGAGAAGAACAAGGAATCCTCCTCACAAATACCAAAATCTAATCAGAAGGCATAATGAACTACTCCACCATATAAGGAGATTTATCTAAAAAAAATATAGACCACACACAGATGTCATCTCCTCAAGTTCGGGCTACGCTCCTCTCATTGCTCATCCAACCCTTTTTGCCTATATACATATTGCAAATTGAGAAGAAGACAATATTCTTAGTTGATGGACTGAACCAACCTAGAGAATCATCTTGTAAAATTAACAAAGAAACAGAAGATGACATCTCAGAATTGTAATGAAATATTTGATACTGCAACTATAACAAGTAGCTTGAGGAATAGCTGAAATTTATCAGGTGTAGGTCGTGTTTGGAACAAAAGAATCAGGAAGGATGCAGTAACCCAGTACCTGGAAGGTGCTTTACATAAGGATGTAGAGGATCGTGAAGGATACAGCAACCCAGTACCTGATAGAAGGCGCCTTACACGAGGATGTTTGGAATCATGAAGTTTGTTCATGCTTGTGGAAAATCGAGAAAATCAAGAAGATGGTTGAAAGTCAAAGGAAGTAGTGGAAATGCACGCCAAAAGGGAAAATGGCAGCAAAAGATTATTGAAATCTGGATTCTATTGCCTAAAGAAAGTCCGAAGATGATTATTTAAAATCAGAGTTATTTGGATGAAGGTGATTTTGAAAACATAATTCAAAACATGTAAAATCACGGGGAAAACAAGAGGGGTGCAGAAGGAATAGGGTAGTGTGCACCAGAGTGGCCATGTCGGAATGAGGTTTGGGGGTCTGGCTTTGACTGCATTGCTGGTGGTGCTCGATATGATGAGGAATATGTCTTATCTTCCAGGAATGGGATTGGGTTGGCGTTAGCATGGGCCTAGTGAGTTCATGAATATCCCAAATCACGATGTACCATTCGGACTCGGATTCATCCCTATTGAGGCCGATTATAGATATATGGCGCAATTGCGTAAGGATCGGGTGATGGCCCGACTGACTCATACACCATTTGATTATCCTGTTCGCCTATACACCTTGAGCTTAGCGGATTACTTCATGAGGGTGTTGGAGCCATAGACCCATTCAAACGGGATCATTGGGGGACTCAGCACTACTCAGGAGGCTGAGCTACAATGCCTCATCCATCAGCAACAGTTGAGTGATGGAGGCCCTGACACTTTGACATCTGTGTTTATCACCCTATCATCTTGAGATCGTATGAGCCTTATGACGCTCTATTTCCTGGATGAGATCGATGAGCACGAGACATTTGTCGAGATCGAAAATATAGTGAACGGAGTTGTGCCACGTGACAAGTACGTTGACGAGATGCACACTATGAGTATTAGCCAGATTGAGGAGATAGTTCAGCCTGAGCTTGCTTCACCATTTGATCTTTTCAGGGTGTCCGTCATCGAGATTGCTAAGGAGATCCTAACTGCCCCTGCTCTGGAGTCTATAGAGGATGTTTTAGATGTTGATGATTTGTTTGAAGACTTTGTTGGCCTAGTTGAGGGAGCGTCCGACTTTGTGGATCCACCTATTTCATTTGATGTTTTATCGGGATTTGTCTCCATTTCTGACGATGTTCATGACTTTTCATTTATAGATTTGAGCATTTTCGAGCATTTGCCTGTCTCTTGTGATATCACTTTATCTGCACCCTCTTCACCCACATCACAGATATTTGATATAGATGATGAGATTGTACAACATGATTCAGATGATGACTCATCTTCTACTTCTGATTCGAGTCCTGGTGATAAGAGAGTTTCACCTGCCAGAGGAGATGTTGAGATTGTTGATTTTGGTACAGTAGACCAGTCGAGGGAGTTGAGGATTGGATTGGACTTGTCTATGGATGAGATGGATGGCCTTGCCTGATTGCTCATATCGTATTTGGATGTTTTTACATGATCCTATGAGGACATGCCGGATCTTGATTCATCCATAGTCCAACATCACTTGCCACTTCTACCTCATGTCAGACCTATTAAGCAGAAGTTGAGGCGATTGCACCCTTGTTGGAGTTTGCAGGTGAAAAAATAGATTCAGAAGCAGCTCAGTGTGGGATTTTTATCAATGGTCAAGTATCTCGAGTGGCTGGCCAATGTCGTCCCTATTCCTAAAAAAGATGGCAAGGTGAGGGTCTGTGTTGATTTCCAAGATCTCAACAAGGCCAGTCCTAAGGATGATTTTCCTCTCTCACACATTGACATGCTAGTTGACAGTAGGACAGGTCACTTGATGTTGTCCTTCATGGATGGATTTTTTGGGTACAGTCAAATTCTGATGGCTCCAGAGACATGGAGAAGACGTCCTTCATTATCGAGTGGGGTATTTACTGCTACAGAGTGATGCCGTTTGGTTTGAAGAATGCATGAACTACTTATCAAAGAGTAATGACTACTCTATTCCATGACATGATGCATCAGGATGTCGAGTTTATGTAGACGACATGATAGTGAAATCCTAAGATAGAGTAGATCACCTAGCAACTTTGGAGAGATTTTTTGAGTGGATCAGGCAGTTCAGATTGAGACCGAATCCCAAGAAGTGCACTTTTGGAGTGACTTTTGGGAAGCTCTTGGGATACATGGTCAGTGAGAGAGGTATAGAGGCAGATCCAGATAAGACAAGAGTCATCCTTGACATGCATGCACCGAGGACTGAAAGAGAGATCAGAGGTTCTTGGGTAGGCTTCAGTACATCAGCAAATTCATTGCCAAATTGACGGACATCTGTGAGCCCATTTTTCGACTCTTAAAGAAGAGTCAACCTACTGTTTGGAATGATCAGTGCCAACACGCATTTGAGATGATCAAAGAGTACTTGTTGTCACCTCCAGTCTTGGTGCTTCCTACACCGGGCCGTCATCTACTCCTAAACTTGTCAGTCTTATATGTAGTTTTGGGTTGTATGTTGGCTTAGCTTGACGATTCGAGTAGGGAGCGAGCTATTTATTATTTGAGTAAGATGATGTTAGATTATGAGACGAGATATGTCATGATTGAGCGCTACTGTTTGGCATTGGTTTGGGTCACTCGTCGACTGAGACATTACATGATTGACTATTCAGTGCACTTGACATCTCGTTTAAATCCTCTTAGATATTTGTTTGACAGGCCCACTCTGGTCGGTCGCCTCATGAGATGGTTGGTACTTCTAACTGAGTTTGACATCCATT